>NC_057010.1:995808-1007944 GCF_000002595.2 Chlamydomonas reinhardtii | reverse complement strand
ATGGCTACCCCCCCGTGTATGGGGGGGGGGTTGGTTGGTTGGTTGCTTGGTTGGGGGAACTGCGGGTTGCTTGAGTTCCACCACTGCTGATTTCTCGACCACCGAGAGCCACTGATCGCCCGGCTACTGTTATCCCTTGAGCTTCGTTTTCCTCTGCCTGTTGCCTGCCACAGGCGTCCTTATGTGGGTGAGTGAACAACGCTGCACAACGGTGCACAACGGTACCCGTGTTGTGGAAGGAACCTACGCCACTGCTCTTTGGGTGCATATTGGCCTGCGGAGCAAACTTGTGCTGGGAAGCAACTAGCAAGGACATCAGGGTTACATCTTTACAGCCCATTCGGTGAAACGCTTGGGTTCGATCAAATTGCGGCGGGGCAGCCATTTAAATCGGCTGCCTGCATTCTGCTCACTCGTGATAACAGGAAATGATTGTCGGCGAGCGGCCTTTCGACGGCCTCCAGGTAAGCACAACGGGCCTGACGTGCGCCCCCCCCCGTGTTTGTTGGCCGCGGGGCCCCCTTGATCCCTCGCCGCTGTGTCCGCTCACGAGTGCATCTGGGAGTTGCCTCGTGGGTTGGCGCGGTGGTGGGAGCTCATCCGAGCCCCGCCGCGCCCCCTAACCTTTCCTCCCCCGCCGTTGTTGGTTGTCCGCTCACGAGTGCATCTGGGAGTTGCCTCGTGGGTTGGCGCGGTGGTGGGAGCTCATCCGAGCCCCGCCGCGCCCCCTAACCTTTCCTCCCCCGCCGTTGTTGGTTGTCGGGGCTTTGCGTGTGTGTCTGCGTGAGTGTGTGTGCGTGTGCTCCGGGCATCGTGTGGACCCCATTGCGTTTTTTGGGCTGCCCTTGCTTTTATGCTTGTTCGCGTGGTCGTGCCGTTTTTTACGTTTTTACTTTGGCTCTCACTACTACTCGCATTGCACGTTTGCTTGTATGTCTGTGCCGCCTGTTTGCCGTTTGAGTCCGCCACGCCTTACTGCCGCTCGCCCATTTCCTGTGTGTGCTTCCCCCTGCGCGCGCGGCTCTGGCGTGGCTTGCATTGCTGAGCGATTAGGTGAGTTCGCGGGGTCCCGGTTTCGCGCCGCAGCAGCTAAGCTAGCCACCTAGACGCATGCACTCAGCTTCTTTACCAACGAGCCTTACTTATCACCACTACTACTCCAGACTACTTGCTTTCAATAGGAACTTAGTATTTTAGCGTTAGCCGCCACGGAAACACGGGGGAACCAGCAGCCTGCCGCTGGCGAAACAACGGTATGGAATGCGTCGCGTGTGCCCGCTGTACCTCTGGACGTCGGCACTTCACTTCATATTTGATACACACCATCCCATGGATGGCTACCCCCCTGGACTTGGCACTGCATACGTGCCACTTGGGGGCTTGCGTAGCTGTGGCTATGGCTGTGCCTGAGGCTGAGGCATGGGCCCTGCCAGGCTCCTAGCGGAGCCGGCGGCTCCTGCCGCCGCCCGTTTGTTGACACGCCCCACCCTGCATCTCTGCACACGCGCCCTCACCTGTACAACGCTCATCCTTCCTTCTCCTTACAATCCCTCTTTTCTCCTCGCGCACAGATGGTTGCTATCGCGTACCGGGTGACGGTGCAGGGCAAGCGGCCGCCCTGGCCCGCCGGCCTGGAGCGCTCCCGCTGCCCCAAGCGGCTGCGCGCGCTCATTGAGGAGTGCTGGGACCCCGTGCCCAGGCGCCGACCCGCGGCGGCTGAGGTGGTGAAGAGGCTGATGATGATCCTGCAGGTGGGCCTCTCATGTGCTGCCTGCTACATATGTATGTGTGTGTGTGTGTGTGTGCGTGTGTGAATTGAGGGTGGGGGCGGCTGTCCGAGGGCGCAAGGAAACGGGAAGCGGCACAGCATGGGCGGTGTTCGTGTGCGCCGTGCCCATAGCTCGTGTTGCGTCTAGTAGTGCGAGTGTTGGGTGATACACCGGCCATGAACGGAGTGCCCTTGCTTAGCATGCCCTCCAAACCCAAGACCTCGACTCAACAACCCCTCATTTCTTGCTGCTCTCGCTCGCAGTCTGTACAATCCAAGATCGACACCAGCAGCCACGAGAACAGCGACAGTGAGCACCGCTCATGCGATGGAGCTTCCGCCGCCCCTGGGGCCGGCGGTGGCTTCGGCGGAGGCGGCGCGCGCGGCTCGAAGCGACAGATGCTGCCGGCTGACCTGGATGGCAAGCCGCTGCCGCCGCGTGTGATGCATGGTGTGGACCTGGCTCGCATCAGTGCAGAGCTGGCGAAGTCAGAGCAGGTGGTGGGTGCCGGCGTCAGCCTGCAGGGCAGCTGAGCCCCGCGAGAACGCGAGTTTGCGCCGCTGCTGGAGGAGATGTGAAGGCGGCGGTAGCGGGCAGCAGCGGCGGTGACAGCAACGGCGGCGGTTCGCATGAGTGAAGGCACAGGCGTGCTGTGGCTGCGGTCGCGGTGTGGAGCCTGGCCTAGCGGCTGGTGGGTACGGATGTGAGGTGTGGGAGATCAGGGCTGCGCTGCTGTCGTGGCCGTGGCAGTCCACGGTGGCGTCGCGTGTGGTGTCGGTATAAGCAGCAGCCGGGTGGCGGCTGCGGCGGCCGCCGCAGCAGCCAGAAGGGTGGGTCCTAGAGCTATCCAGAGCCCATGGCTGACAGGGCGAGGGGTGGTCTTTACCAGCCCCAGGGGGTTATCTTCGACTGGGGAAGCAAGCGTGCTGCAGGGCAACGCAAAGCATGGCTGCGAGTGAGGAGTCTGGTCATCAGTGGTTTAGGCTGGGCACATTGCACAAGCAAATGGCATGCGCATGGATCTACAGGGCGCGCCGGCGTTGGGGTCTACGCGCAGCCGAGCGCCGGCATGCTTCCCATTCAGTTGCATTCTTTGGATAGTGGCAGCATGGCTTTCTAGCACGGTTCATGGCGCCGCATGTTGTGCTGCGGATAGGCGGGAGGCTTGCACCAGCATACGTTGCGTGGGGCCGGGATAGTTGGGATTAGCGTTCGGCGTGTGCAGCAATCAGCTTGGCATGGGCGAATCGTCGCGAAGCATGGTGAGACAGGGTAGCTGCATGGTCCCAACGTCAGGGCCGCTGATTAGGAGCACGGGGGAGCTTGTCTCGGCGTGCACGGGATTCAGTTGCGGAGGGCGGGCGAAGCGCGATTTGGGAGCGTATGAAAGGAGGACTGGTGCTTTGCAGTTTGGCGCGCGACGTTTGTATGTTATCCTCTAGGGCACGAATAGTTCAACATGCAGTGCACGTGCCTGCTGTGCAACAGCAGCCGCAATTGGATGCCCGGGCTGCGCCGTGATCCGAGTAGGCATTGGAAATGCGTCTGGTACTGGTGATCTAACACGTTGACGGTTTTTTAAGAGCGGGGGTCGTAATGCTGGTGACAGGCCGATATTGCCGTTAAGATATCAACGCCATGCTACCGGTAATTTAGGTGACCGAGGTGACTATAACAGTGTTCCATCCTGGATGATGGACGTGCTTGCGTCCTGCGATGCCATTTCGTATGGGCGGAACGCAGCCGGGGCAAGTGGGGGCGCGCAGCAAGAACATCTGTATGAGTCGCGCCAAGCGAAGCAGGCGTGACGGTGCTGGGAGGCTGGCGTTTCTTCCGAGTGCATAGGTGGAGCGGTTTATCAACAAGGGTCGTAGTGTATTGCCTTCTGGTTGCGGAGTGACGCGCATACTGACCCTTGTTGCGACACGGTTGTGTGACGCGTCACGATGCAACTGCACCTCACGTCTGAGGCTCGAGGCGGCAGTGGAATTGCTGACCTGTTCAGTCGCAAGTCTCACAGGCGGCCGAGCAATTAGTTGTCCTTGCGATGTGCTGTACGGATACAAGCGGTGGAACGATGACTGAGAATTGAGGGGAAAACCAGCAAGGGCTGAGCGATACGCATCATAAGTAAGCAGCAGCGCCGGCGCGGGAGTCTTGCCGTTGCTTTGTCTTTTCTCAGGTTTTGAGGCCGCATCTGCTCCAGGACCGTTTCCAGGAACCCATGCAAGGTGCCATCATGAGACCAGGTGTCGTGACTGTTCAAATGGATGTAGTTTGGCGTGCCTGGTGCATGTGATATAGGAGGTTCAGGGAGCCGGGGCATGTGGAAACGGGTGCAAGCCCGCGCAACGCGTCGCGCTCGCATGCTTGATGGCAAGGACATGGCAATAAACGAATTACGAAATGCAAATGGTACACTGAATGCCTGCGATGTAAAGTGCACCTCGAGTGTGTCAGATCGTGTAGCATTACGCACCGGTGCTACAAGGGCCGGGGCTTCAGCATCAATATCAGCAACAGCACCGGTAACGGGGTGCCTTGAGCTGTGCGGCGACCTGCGACCAGGAGCAGGGGCATTGAGACTTCATGGGTAACGGCAGTAGGGATTGATGGACGTTGACTCGTCGAGGGCAGTACCGCAGTAGCAGTAGAAGCCGGAGCCAAGCTGCCAGGATGCGCCTGCTCCCAGTGTTGGCTCTGCATCCAGCGCAACGAGGGCTGGAACCGTGCTATGAGTGCTTACAGTGCTAACGCTCGACAGACACGCATGGCCGAAGCACACGCCACGAAACCTAGGCCCCGGTGCCAGACGGTGAGACAGTGTGAGACGGCTCTCCTCGGTGTACGACTGGATTCAGGAACTCCGGGTGTCCCCGCGAGAGATTCGTAAGATCCCTCCCCTTCTCAACCCCGAGTACTGGCTCCGCCCCCATGCTGCCCCAGCGCTTGCGGAGGTCGAGGTGCCTGTGCAGCCCCGGAGGTGCTGGCGCAGCGCAGGTGCCACGGTAAACCACACCCAAGGTGACATGAAAACTTCGATCTTCAGGTATTTACATGGGAGCATGAACTGCTGTATGTGCGTCCTTCATGCCGCCTTGCCACTGCCACTGTTTGCGTGTCCGTTCTGCATCTGCACAGTCGTCAAAGTCATATGCTGTGCCCACGTCCCCAGAGTTCACACACACACACACACAACGCGCCCTCACGCTAGAATTGTCCCATACCAACACACCACCCTGCACGCTCACACGCCCTCCGCTCTAACTCACTGTTGTCGTACCCCTGTGACCGCTTCCAGTGCACCGCTATGCGCATGGAAGCTCCCCTACTAAGTATTAACACACACCTCCAACTGACCGCCACACTGACGCACCCAACGAGTCTGCCAAACGTCCCGTCAGCCGCCCACACCGCATGCAGATAGAGCTGCGAGGGCGGCTGCACTGTACACCCCACCGCACGTCTCCACCACCTTCGAGCGACACTGCACAACGCGGTACCTGACTGCACCACGACGACACTTGCGTATTGATGAGGCCACGCCAGCGCCTCGCCATGCAAGCAACCCCGGCAAACAGCCATTCCGTCGGCGCTCCTAGGGCCATCACGCTGTAAGGCGGCGAACAAATCTCTGTCACACAGGTGCAACTCGTAATTGTTACGGGCTCTGTGATGTCAATGCTTTGGCCCTCGCCAGACGAAGTTACTCTTATTACGGTAATCTTCTTGCCAAGGTCCCACTCCGGGCGTAAAACTCCGGGCAGCGATGAGCACGCCCGCTGGGCTGGACCACAAACGTATCACACACCCATACATCAGAGCGGAAACACATATAACGGGCGCAATAAAATAGGTGTGCCTCCCACCCACGTGCTCCTCTAGGATGGCGTCAAAGTCCACACACATCTGTATGAGCACCAAGGCCCCCCGCCGCCAGCTCTCTGCACACCCGTCATCACGAACACCAGACGCACGCCTGGCCCGCCACACGGCGGCAACACGGCCAAAGCCGTTGGCCCTCACAACACACGTCCACGCCCACGCAGTGCTGCTCCAGCTCCCGGCCCCCGCACCCCCTGGGCACCCGCCATGCAGCCTTTCACGTCTACACCTGCGGGCGCGTCTGCACAACGGTGATGGCTCCGTCGGGCGCCACCACGCCCTCAATGTCCTGCGCCGTGCCCAGCGCGCCCTCAATGGAGGCGCCCAGGCGGCAGATGCGCGACAGCAGGTCGCGCCTTCGAGGAAGGAGGGAAAAGGGAGGCAGGCAAGGGGGGGGGGTTACATTCAAGGGGGGCGGCGGGCCAGGTCACAGGGAGCAGGCGCGGGGAATGATGGGACAGCAGTTCAGCAACTCTGTACCAGGGAGTCACCAGGGGCCGCTACGGCACTAACAATGCATGGTGCCTACTTAAAGGTTGCTACAACTTATTCTAGCACGAGGAGCGGCGCAAACGTGTCTGCTGTAACGCTGCTGCCCGACCTGGCCCTGCCGGGCTAGCTCCCTCGCACCTGTACGCGGGGTCCTGCACCAGCCGGTCCTCCATGTAGTCCACCTTCTTGAGCAGGCTGGGGTCCATGGTGATGGACTCGTACAGGCCGGCGCCTGTTGGTGAGCCGGGAGGAGGCAGAGGTGGAGGTGGAGGAGGAGGTGACGGGCAGGAAGCGGAGTTCGCACGGGTGCAGAGGTTGACAAACAACAGTGGCAGGCCTGTAGCCTTGGCTAAAGATCCCCCGGTTTACCGTCGTCACGAGAGGCCTGGCGCCACGTGCCCGCCTGTGCGTGCCTGTGAGTGTATAAGCTCATCCTCCGCACACGCCCGTGCCCGTTCTCCCTGCCATTGTGCAACATCCAAAATCCCTAGTCCATCCATTGTTCTTAACTCCTTGCTCCCGCCGTTTGGGCTGGCATTTACAACCCCCGCCGCACCCACCCACCCGCCCACGCACGCACCTGCGTATCCCTCCAGGTCCTCGCCGTTTGAGTCGGACCTGAAGATGAGGCTGTCGCGCACGTACATGGCCTCGCTCTTGCTGGCGTAGCACAGCACCTCGGGCGACCCCAGCCCCGCCTCGTCCTTGGCGGCCTTGAACGCCACCGCGCTGCCGGGCACCATGCCGCTCACCAGCGACTCGCCTGAGGACAGGGGCAGAGTGGGGATTACATTCATGATTATATAAGAAGTGAAGGCGTAGCCAGGTACAGTAGTATAGTAGACGTGGGGGAGAGGGGGGGGGCGGGAGGGCCGGGAGAGGACCAGCGGGTCAGGGCGAGGGGGGACGAGGTCGACGTCGAGCTGACAAGTAGCTTTGCAAACAGCCTAACATCCGACGAGGTTCACAACATAGCATGCCTCGACAGCCCGGCGACTCACCCAGGCCCTTGACCAGCTCGCAGAACACCTCGCGCTCGTCGTTGTTGGAGGGGTTGCGCGTGTGGATCACGAACGCGTACTGCGCCGGCACCACGCGCTGCACCAGCACCGCCATGCGCACGCTGTCAAAGTCCAGCCCGGCCTTGCGCAGCGAGTAGTAGGCGCGGTCGTTGTACTTGGACGCCCACACGCCGCGCAGGGCCTCCAGCGCCAGCGCCCAGCGCTCCTCGGTCTCGGGCGGCGGGATGCCTGTGAGGCGGGGATAACAGCAGCGCGGCATGAAATCCCCAAAAACGAGAACCCCAGAAAACGGAGCTGCACACACGTGACTAGCATTGGGAGCGCAGCGCCGCTCGCGCTAGTACAGCCCCGTCAGCTCATCACGTAGTGTACGTGTTCCATCAAAAGCCCGGCCGCCGCGCACCTGCGCCCTTCATGGCTTGCGCCAGGTCGTCGCGGATCTGCTTGGGCACCACCACCTGCATGGCCAGCTTGCGGCACTCGGCCAGCAGCGCCGCCGGCGACGGCCCCGTCCCGTTGGAGGTGGTGTGGTCGGCGTGGTGCTTGGAGTGCTTGTGCACCTCGTCCACGTGCTTCTTCAGCTTGGTCTTGATGTCCTGGTTCTCCTTCAGCTCCAGCGCCTGGGGGGGGAGGGCAAACGCGTGCGGGGGAAAGGATGAGTAACAAGGAAATCTCCAACGGATGGGCATGGTGGGCAAGCAGCTAGGTACCCTAGGAACCCTGCATCGCCCTGGCCCTGACCCTGCACGCACCTGCTCGAAGCAGCCGAAGGGCAGCGTGACGGAGGCGGGCAGGTTGATGTTGTCGGGCAGGCGGCCGCGCAGGCCCGCCAGGTTCTTGGACTTGGCGCCCACCACGCCGTCCTTGTACTCGTCCATGCCCACCACCCAGCGCCCGCACCAGTTGGGCACCTCAATCTTCAGGCCTGTGTGAATATCGTGGCACCCACAGCATGTTGGTTATACGCAAGCAGCGCGGCGAGCGGGCGTACGCAGGATGGTCCGCCATAATACAATTGAGTCCAGTTACTCCAGTACCACCAGCTACACACGTTACTGAAGTGCCCACCGTAAATGCTTGATTAGCGCGATCACACGAATGCGGTGTGCGGCAAAGCAGCCCTGCTCTCACCCTTCGTGGGCTTGGACACTGTGGAGTGCGAGCTGTCGTCCGCTGCGCCCGCCGCCTCCGCAGTGGTCTCATTCCAGGACACGGCGCCGCTGGCAGAGGGCGTGAAGTGCAGCCACTTGCCCTTGGCCTGCGGGGACATGCACAGAATGCAACGCGGCAGAGTGAAATACGGTCACATGTATAGGACTGTGCAAACCCGATTCCAACGAGGTTCCGCATGCCCACCCTCGCTACGTTTGCTCACCCCGTTCCGCGCTCCTCGTCCCCCGCGCTGAACCCTCCAGCCGCTCCGCCGCTTCCTCATCCCCCGCCGCACACGCACGACTGTTTCCTTGCGGGATTGGTTCAGAGTGAACCGGCGCACACGCACACACCTCGCGCAGCTGCTTGAGCGGCCCGTCGTCGTGGCAGGTGGCGAACAGCACACGCATGTTGCGCGCGCGCACCGACACGTGCGACAGCACGTCGGGCGCGTCGGGCGTGATGACGGCCACGCAGCCCTCCGGGATCTCCTCCTCGCCAGTCACCTACACACACACAAACACAGGGGAAGGGGAGAACCGGTATGAGGCAAAAGCGGCGGCAGTGACGGTGTGTTTGTGTCGTGTCAGCGCGGGTGCATGAGTACTACTCGTGTTGCGCGGGACAGGCACCGCTGCGCGCCCGCACCTGCTCCGCGATGAGCACGGTGGGCGTGTCGTAGGTCTTGTCCTGCACCTCGTGCAGTCCCGCCACCACCTCCACGCGGCCCGTGGCCGCAATGGGGCTGATCACCTGCGTACGGACACAGCAGCAACGAGGTGTCAGCACCCGCATGCCGCAACAACACTCCCGCCCGGCCCCTGTCCGCACCGCCCCCCGCGGCCCCTGCGCCAATCCTCTCCACCTAAGCCCAGCCGAGCCAAGCCCGCCGCCGCGCCGCACCTGCCACGCACCCAGCGCCGCGGCGTTGCGCAGCATGGGCTCAATGGCGGTGATGACCAGCGACACCGCGAAGGCCGGCCCGCCGCGGATGACCTCCTCCGCAAACAGCTCGTAGGCCCAGTGCTCCACGCCGAACGCGCGGCCGTAGGCGGACGACACGTCGCCGATGCGGTTCACGGTGCGGTCAGAGATCTGCGGGGCGCGTGGGGGCGCGGTGTCAAGCACGCAGGCAGGTAGGCAGGCAGGGCAGGCACGCATACATGCGTGAGCAGGAACTAGCGGCTGGAGGGCCGACCAGTCAGGACTGTGCATAGTTGCTGCTCCCAGCCCGCTCGGCCATACCCGTGCGCTCTTCCCCGGCACTCACGTCCGCGAGCGCTCTCCGCACGCGGTTGACCACCGCCACCGCCAGCAGCGCCTCCTCCTTGTTGGGCCGCCCGCCCGTGCGCACCGACTGGGGCAGCTCGTTCCAGGCCTGACGGGGCGCCGCAACAGGAACAGCAACAAAAGTGTGTGACGACATGCGAAAGAGCCGCAGCACAGGCATTGGCCACAGATTTGCGCAGAGCCACCTGCAGCGGCTGACATACTAGCAAGCCTTCCCTTGCCCGCTGCACCTACGTATATTGTCAGCATTACTATTTGACTGACACCCGCCGCACCTTGAGGCAGTAGCACAGCTCCTCGTTGTTGCCCAGGCTGAGGCACAGGTTCTGCAGCAGCGGCCGCATGAAGGCGGCGGCGCCGAAGCCTGCACACAAGCGGCAGCACATGAGTGCTCAGCAAAACACCTCATGAGGGCTCTATCCCACCCCATCCCTTCCTTCCATTCCCCAGCTCTCCCTACTCCTCCTCTCTCCCTGCAACGACTGCGGAACCCACTCCTGCGCTCCGCTGCTTTGGCTTGGTCCTGATTTAGTTTGGGCTGGTATTTACAACCGCCCCCGCCCTCCCGCCTGCGCTCTCACCCGCCGCGCCCACGCCCCGCTCCGCCGCCTGGCGCGCCTGGTCCTCCAGCGCCAGGTCCAGGTACAGCAGCTCGCGGCTGCCGGGCAGCGTGCCGCTCAGCGCCAGCTCGGTGCGCGCCTCCACGCACGCCTCCAGCAGCGGCAGGATCTGGCTGTCGCCCACGTGGCTCAGCACGTAGCCCAGGTAGCCGCGGCAGGAGCCGGGGATCCTGGTCGTGTGTGTGTGGCAGCGGGTGGCAGCGAGCAAACGTGAGGCTGAGTACGGTACGTGTCAGGCGGGGGCGCGCGATGGGTGGCTCGGCGCCGTGTTGTTGGCCTTGGCGGCAATGCAAAAGGGCATGAAGAGTCAGAACCGACAAAGCGTTTGCCCAGCGCGCACGACCTGTCCAGTCGCACCGCCCGTCCCACCCCGGCCTTCCCACCCCGCCGCACCTGTTGCCGGCGGCGCTGGCGCTGGCGGACAGGTCGGCGCCGCTGTGCACGGCCTTGAGGATGCCCAGGTAGTTGCGGAAGTCGCGGATGAGCGCGTCGCGCTTCTCCGGGTAGTACTCGGGCTCCAGCGTGATGGCGCGGTCAAAGCCCTCCAGCCGCTGCCGCGTGATGCCTGCGCGGGGTGCCGGGCGCGTGTGTGGGGGTTGCAGGCGCGTTCAACGTGGGGTGCGGAGCAGCAGGGCCCGGTCACGGGCTCCACGTGGCAGTGGGACAATGCCCATGTGCTGCTACAGCTTCGGAGCTCATGCGTGGCATGCACACACGCCAGGTGCCGCACGACGCGCGCGCACCCCCACCCCCTGTTCAGAACCCCTCCGGCTCCCCCGCACCTGCGTCCGACAGCACACGCCAGTAGGCGCCGATGTTGCCGTTGCCCTCCAGGAAGGCCAGGTAGGCCTCACAGATGGGCACGTCGTCGGGCGTGGTGTTGTTGTGCAGCTTCTGGTGCCACTCCTCCATCCACAGCCCCTTGCGCTCGGGGATGTGGTTGCGGTGCATGATGTGCAGGATCTCGTCGCGGATCTTCTGGCCGTCGCCGCCGCGGCCCACCGTTGTGAGCATCATGCGCACCCACTCCTGCGCCTCTCCTGCGGTTTGTAGGGCGCAGTAGAACGACAGCAGCCGCGTTAGCGAGGTGTGTGAAAGCCCCTGAGTTGAGTGGAGTCGAGTAGACCGACCGGTGTCCGAATCAGGTGACGCGACCGGTTTTCCACACTCCCTTGGCCTGTGGCTTGATGTTTGAACGGATGAGGTCGGGGTGGCTTGCCTTTGCACCGCTTACCTATCCACATCCTGCCATCGCCTACCCAAGGCCCTCCCCCCTACTTGTCTCCCTGGCTACTTGGTGAGATACAGCCCCCTCTCCCGACGCCCGCCCCGCTCCCGGCGCACCCACCCGTGGTGCGGCCGTGCGCGTTGGCGATGGTGTTGGTGAGGCGCTCCTGCGCTGCTGACAGGATGCGCGGCTGCGTGTTGTAGTTGCGCTGCCAGGTGAGGTGGCGGGTGGCGCTGTAGCGCAGCCAGACGTAGATGCGGCTCATGGCGTCGGCCACGTCCAGCTGGTCGTAGTAGCCGTTGAGCACCTCGCTGACCAGGTCCGCGGCCTTGTTGAACCTGGTGGGTTTTTGAGGCGGCGGGGTTTGTGAGGCGGTGGGTTTTTGAGGCGGAGGGGTTTTTGAGGCGGTGGGTTTAAGGCATTGAGTGAACGGAGGGAAGAGAGTGGTGATGTTGGTGTGCTTGAAAGTAGTTGTTGATGTGGATGTGCGGTTGAGGCGAGGCCAGCGCGGGGGGTTAGGGCAGAATGGTGCCCATTTCGGTGTTCAATCCCCGCCTATGCATGCCGGGGACATGTCCCATCCATGCATGCCGTGATGCCGGGGACACGCACTGGAGCCCTCGCCCGCGATGCGGCCTGCTCCCCCCACACCTGTGCATGAGGTCCACATGCTGCTGT
>NC_057010.1:976843-985004 GCF_000002595.2 Chlamydomonas reinhardtii | reverse complement strand
CTTTGCAGTGGTGCCATCACGGCTGGCGACGTCGTTTGGTGGAACCTACACGACGTTACTCGTCAATGGCAAGAGCACTTGCAGGTAAGCAGCTTGGTAAGGAGAAACGAGTGCACGTGAGGATGCCAGTCACTCTCAACCCTGCTCCTCTGCCCGGACGAGAAAAATGGATACGGGACCCTTCCCATGCCGTGTGTTTTACACATACACACAATTTCTGCCGCCTCCCGGCCGCGGCTGCAGGTACCAGGTCACTCTGTCCGCCCGCCTGCTGTTGGGCGGCGGGCGGCCGGCGGGCGGCCGCATCACAGGTCTGGCGCTGCGGCTGGCGGCGGGCGCCAATACCGAGCTGCGCTTCCCCAGCGCCAAGGCCATCTACCGCTCGTAAGTCATCACACAGTGCAGGCCCTCTTTGTGGTTGTCTATACAACCACACGCAATCCTCCATATTTCTCTCTCGCACACACGCGCGCTCTCACACAGACAAACACACACTCAACAGCGCCGCCCCACATCTTCCATGTTGGGTTTTCCACTCCCACCCCGTCCACATCCTCTCCCACATCCACAGCAACGCACAAAATTACATGCACTCCACTCTTCGCACTCCACATCACATCCTGCTGCACCATGCGCTGCACAGGCTGACGGTGTGGATGGGGGCCGCCGCCAAGAGGCCCGCTGATATGACCCGGGCCTTCGACAACAACATGGTCACCAACACCCGCAGCCTGGTGCACCTGGCGCGCCCGTTCACGCTGGAGGCCGGCGCATTCAAGACCGGCGCGAGCAGCTGGTTCTGGATCGCCTTCTCCAGCGGCGGATACACGTGCGTGCGCCCGTGCGTGATCACATGTTTGTTTGTGTGTTTGGCTTGGCGTCGCTGGTGCATAGAGGTTGGGCGCGAAATGGGAGGACGCTGTACCTTATGGGCCGCTGGGGTTCGTGGGCTTTGGGGAGTGAACACTTGGTAGCTTTCGCGCATACAGCTGTGTCCTTCACAACCTCATGCTGCTGTGCTCTTCACAGCCTCATGCGCTGTCGTGTATTAAATTTGCGGTGCATTCACGCCCTCAGCCGCCGCCGCCGCGTACGTACCGCACTAACCGCAATCCACATGTGGCATGCAGGTACACGGGCGGTGACCTGGTGGTTGAGATCGTGCTGTCAGACGTCGTGGGCGGCGCGCCCAAGCCCGTGCCCTTCGACGCCTACCCCAGGTGCGGCGTGCGACGTGCGCACCTCGATCTGGGTCGCCTGCGGATGTTGTTGTGCCATCACGAGGACGAAGGAAGTGTACTCCTCTGCGAACTTACGAGAATTACGTACCAAGCCGCACAGGCACAGTGTCTAGCTTCGCCTGGATTGCACGCGTACTGCACAAAGCCGGTGAACGAGCATGTAGGCGCCATCACACGACACACGCTACCACACACACACACACACACACACACACACACACACACACACACACACACACACCAGTCGAGCGACCCGCTGACCCGTACAACCCACGCTCCCGCCCCCGCCCCCGCCCGCAGCGGTCCGGACGCTGCCGCCGCCTACGCGCCCAACTACAAAGCCACCAGCGCCACGGGTCCAGCCAACCGTGACGTACTGGCCATGCTGCTGCCGTACACCAACTAACTAACTGGCAGCGCCAGCAGCAGTTCGCGCGCCGCCACTGGCCAGCACTGCTTGGTGGCGGTGGCTCGCCGTCACCCACAGACGCACACACGCACCTCCTTCCCACGTGCTCCCGTGAACACGTAGATGCCAATGGCTCGACTGCTTTATGCGCCTGTCGTGATTGACATTGACGGACTGGGGCGACGTCCCAGTTTGGCGAGCACCCCTTCACCAAGCTTATTAACCTAGCGCGCACGGTTTGCAATTTGTGACTCTGCACACGTATGTAGCGATAGCCCGCCGTGCGCGGGACTGCTTGCGCCTCACGGCCTGTAGCTCTAGAAGTATTGTTTTCATAGTATGGCGCCTGACTTTTGCGGCGGCGCGCTCTGGCCAGCCCTTGATTGCATGCGTTGGCAGTTTTGATTGCTCATCAGTTGCCTGTCTTAGATGCGGGAGGGTTGCAGGTGTGGGGCCAGTGTGCCGCTTCCCGCAGGCGGCTAACACGTTAGGGCTGTAATAGCACGGTGCGCGAAGCGGTGATTCATCTGGAGTTAGCTCTCTTAGTTGGCCCTGCATGGGGCTATCTATTCTTTAATAGGCTGGACTTCTTGTGCTGGGTTATGTCTATCTTGACCCAATGCTCTTTATCCCCTGTGTGGATACATAATACGTACTGGCGGCGTATAGCTGTATGGCTGGGAAACTAGCAGGTTCCATCACTCATGTATAAAGTGACTGGAGCTTTAAGCAGTAAGCAGAGGAGTTTTACAAGTAACAAACTTGCCCACCATTGTAACACGTTCTGATGGGAAGTCCAGAGCTTATCCCTTACTCCTTGTCAGCCTAGACACCACCCCCTTCGCAGCATCTCAGCACTTCAACCCCACCCTCCAGATCCAAACCCAGTCACATCCTCTACAGCCATGTCGCCATCGGATCACTCGGCCGCTCCTCCCGCCACCACCCCTCCCATTACTACTCCCGCGGCGGCGCCTGCACCTGCATACGGCTCACGGCCGCCCCACGGGCCTGCACCAACGGCCCCAGCTGATCCAGCTTGTCGTACATACCCTGTATCGTACACACCCATACATATCGGGTTTCTCAGAAGAGCGTGGCGTGGCGGGTCGGGGTGATTGGAGCAAGTTGGGTTGGGGTCGGGTCGGGGACTGGGCAGGGCAGGTCGTAAGTCGAGTGGTGCATCAGCAGGCACACGTCAGGGTGGGCCTCCCAAACCCAGCGGGGCGAAGTACACCCGGACAAAGCAGGACCAAAGCCACAATGGGGCATCAGCAGCCTGCGCGGGATCTATCCCCGTATGACACACCGCAGGTTTAAGACGACAGGCCATCCCAGCCTCAGCCCCGCTGGCCCCGCACACCGCCCCACAGCCGCCCCATCGCGCGTCCTCTCACCAGCAGTCCGCCCGTGTGCACGAACAGCACTGTGCGCCCCCGCCAGGCGCCCGGGTCGGCCCGCACCTCCCGCAGCAGCGCGTGTACGGCCTTGCCGCTGTACACTGGATCCAACACCACACCCGTGGCGGCGGCGACAGCCTGCAGCGGGGGGCCGTCGGGGCCGCGGGTCGGGGCAGGTGCCGGAGAGGCGGCGACTCGGGGTGACTTCACTTGGCATGCACACATGAACGTTTTCCTTGTGCTCTTTAACATGAGTGCTTGCATCCCCCAAACATTGCCCACCCTCCGCCCGCACCTGCACTGTGGCCAGCTCCTCCTCAGTGCTTATGGCGTAGCCTGCCCCGCGCGCCTGCACCGCACGCAGCAGCGACTGCACCGCCAGCGCCTCATCCGGCTGCTGCTGTTGCAGCAGCAGCAGCTGCCCACCGGCTGCGCCGCCCTCCGCCGATCCTTGTTGCGGCTGGGTGCGGGTTTGCGCTCCTCCCCCGGGCGAGCCAGCAGGCACCTCCAGTCCCAGGCCTTGAAAGAGGCCGTTGATGTAGTCATAGAAGTAGGAGGGCGTGTCGCACACGCCGTAGGCGTGCACGCGTGCGCCCAGGCCGCTGCGGCAGGGGAGGACGCGGAGAGGGCGGAGAGGGCAGATGGAGGGGGCAGAGGACAGAGAGGAGCAGGTGTGGAAAGGGCTGGATGGGACAGCGGCTCAGGGGCGGAAAATCATGCGGTCTTTGCTGAACGCTAGCTACTTGCCTCCAGTCCAATCGCGAGCCAGCTTGCTCATGACCCACGTCTACGTCCTTTCCTATATCGAGTGCACAACGCCGCGCTGGCAGTGCAACTTGGCTATTACATGCTTTAGTCCGCATTCCCTAACCGCGCTCCCTCTTCCCCTGAAGACCCCGCTGCCCCCGGCCCCACCTGAGATGCGACCCCAGCGCCAGTCCAGCCGTGGTCCCGCCGCTGCCGCACGCCATTGCGATGTCCGTGATGGTCTCACCCATCTCGCGAGACTGATGAATGATCTCATCGATTGCCTGCGCGAGGCCGGAATATATTACCATATGGTGTTAATGGGTTACGGATGCGCTTTATGACGGTTGACATTGATGTGATCATTGCGTATGAACTACGTGCAGCGTGCGCAGGGTACGCGTGCGCAGTCGAACTAGCTAGCACTTGTCATCACGTCGGGACAGTTCCGGCACACGACTCAGTTACTGTACACGCTTCCGTTGCGCCCAATTGCAAACCCCCTCTCCCTCTCCGCGCTCGGGGGCGTGTCCTCTGGTTTGCCCCCAGAGCGCTCCCCCACCCTTCCACCCGCCCGCCGTACCTGCAGGTACCCCCACGTGCCCAGTGCACTGGAACCGCCCACAGGAATGACGTACGGGTTCTTGCCGGCCGCCTGTGAGGCGTGTAGAGCACACAGTTTGGGCACGTTTCCAGGGTTATACACATGGGCGTCCCGCAACGGTCCCGCAACGGTCCGTTGCCTTACCTACATAGCCGGCCCCCGCCCCGTATCCCTGAATGCGAGCGGAACACTACGACACGCAACCGCATGGCTGCCTCCCCTCCTGCCCACCCACTGACTCCAGCCCCAGCCCTCGCCCGCGTCAGCTCTAGCTACCTGCAGCTCCAGTGCCAGCTGCTCTAGCAGTGCCGTACTGCCCACAGCGCCGTACTCCTCCTTGGTTACCTGCGTGTGAGACGGACAGGGAAGGAAACGTGACCGGTCGGCTGGGCTGTGCGCCACACAGTGACATGGAGCCGCAGCCGCACAGGGGCCCCGGCAAACGATTCCCAGAACACGAGTGTGCACCCCCCCTCCCCCCCCCTCCTCCTCCTCCTCCTCCTCCTCCTCCTCCTCCTCCTGTTGTCAACTCCCTTTCAGCTCCCACATCCACCCCCTCACCATGTGCAGCTGCGCGCCCGCCAGCCTCTCCACCAGCAGGTTCCCCACCAGCCCGGGGTCACTGTCCACGTCCTGTGTGCACGCATGCAACATGCAACATGCGTGTGTGTGTTGACAGCGCGCCACGAAATGGCGGCTCACTAGCAGGAGGCCACGCAGCCTATGCCGGCACATTCCCGCGTGCCGAGGCCCAAGACCAAGGCCCTGTCCACACACGACCATCCACGTACAAACCCAACCCCAACCCCGCTCATGGGTTGAACGCCTCCGACCCTTTGGGCTTCGCAAACAAGATATGAATGCCGGCATCGCTCAATCCCTAGTCCCCACCTGTCTGCTGGTGCGCAGTATGAGGTGGCAGTCCAGTCCCAGGTAGCGTGCGGCCACGGCGGTGGCGCGGGCGTGGTTGGACTGGATGCCGCCGATGGTGACGACGCAGTCGTGGCCGCCCGCCGCCGCGGCCGCCAGCAGGAACTCCAGCTTGCGCACCTGGCAGCAGGAGGAGCAGGAGGAATAGGGGGAAGAGGGGGAAGAGGAGGGGAGGAGAAGGGGAGCGGCGGCGGAGGGGACATGGAGGGGACCGGTGGAAAGGGGGAGTATGGAAGGCGACAAGACCCGACCCAGCTCGGCACACGTGCGCGGTTGCATTGTCTTCCAAGGCTCAATGGCGTTTCAAGCAGCAAGGGCCGCGAAGGCAATGCTAGGGGTCAACGGGCCCACATGTGGACATGGGGACGGTGGGGTCAGGGCTCATGCACACGGCGCGATCAGAACGGGTGAGAGAGCCCACCGATTGGCCCCGGCTCCGGACCTCTTCCCCCGTGCCAATAGACCGCATTCGCGAGCGCACTCGTGATGCACCCACACATGCATCCCCTATGCTTTTCTGCACGCGCGCGCCGCCGCCACACCGCGCCAGCCCCCCACACCTCTCCCCGACCTCCTGGGGCCCCACCCGCCCACCTTGTTGCCGCTGAGTTGCATGCCGCTGAGGTCGTCTCGCTTCACCAGCACCCTCACGCCCTCCGGAAGCCCAGGCAGCCGCCACTCGTGGATGGGTGTGGGCAACATGCCCAGACGGAAGCGGCGGCTGGGTGCCTGTGGAGTGTGGGGATGTGAGGTGCGCGTGGGTGCGGGCTTGGGCCGTGATTGGGTCGTGCATGTGCAAGTCCTTTGGCGGAGGTTGACGTGTCGCATGGGGCTGCTTAGGGGTGCCAGTTGTGTGCGGCGTGTGGTAGAGGCGATGAAGGGCTGTGGCTTTGGGCGTGTGTGGCAGGGCATGCCTGGAAGGCAGCAATTGCTGGCAGCGCCGGTTGCAACGGGTTAGGGGGTTCGCTGACGTGCTGGCGCCAATAGACAACGTCATGTACAAGTAAGGTTGTGTGCATGCAACATGGGAGACAGGTGAGGGGCAAAAGGAGTGGCGCTGTGGGCTGGCGACAGGCGTGTGTGCGTGCAATCTCCGGATAGCGCAGAAGGGAACCCATGCCCTTCAGCCTAAACTGGCCTAAAGACCGCTGGTCCGCGTCTCAGGAGCACACGCTCGGCACTGACAAGGGTGCCTATGTGTTTAGATACTCATCAGCTGCTGCAACCCGCGTTTTGCGAGGACTTCAGCTGCGTCGGCAGCGGTTTGCACGTGTGCACGTGTGCCTGGTTGACACGGTATGTGGAGATGCGGGGGTTAATAGTGCTGTCTCTGACTCTGACTCTGACTGGGTGATCTCTGACCCTGACTCTGTTTCAGGTTCAGGGTCAGGTTTAGAGTTACAGGGTACACGTGCAGCCGTCGGCAGGAAGGCAGGGCTCGGGCGTTGCGCTGCCCCAACCGCGTGTCCGCACATCGCGTTTCAACGCCCGCACGCACCAGAGGTATGCCGCTCGCCCAGTCAGGTGGCGTGTAATCTTCCAAGCTCAGGAAGTTATGGCCCATGCTTGAAGAGACCGGATTCAAAGCAGCCCGCGACTGTCGTGCGCCCATCGATGCCCCGAGCTTGTTTCTGAGTCGCTGATGGCCTGGGCAAAGTCGCATTGGATCTTCGATACTAATTACTATATGCAAACGGTCCTTCTGGGTAGCGAGGTTAGTCTTGAGCCAACATTTTGCCGGCAGGGCGGGTGTCAGGTCGGGAGGCCGAACAATCCTGCATTTGGCGAACAGTCCACTTCTGTTATTTGCACTTAACGTTTTTTTTGTGTACATGTGTGTCCAAAGGAGCTTGCAGTAAGGGGATGCCAGGACTATTTTTTGGAGCCAGCGGGGGGGGGGGCAGGAAAAGGGAGGCAGGGGAGGCAGGGGAGGGGAGATGTCCGCGGCCCCAGCCTCGCCCCACCCGCCTGCCTCGACCCAACATAACAAAGCCAGTTTGCAGTCTACGAGCCCATTTGCCAGCTGTGCTTAGGACTGTAAGGAGCAGATGGCGCAAACGCCAATGGCTTTGCACCGACGCAGCCCCCGGCTTCGAGACGCCTTGATAGAAGAGACCGGCTTCAAAGCGGCCCGGGACTGCCGTCTGCCGCACGCGGAATTGCAAAGCCATAACTGTGTGCATGTGTCGTCGCCGCCAGTGCCTAGGCCCACCACAGCGCCGAGCTTTGAGACGCCTAGTGCCCGACGTGCTTCGACACGCGACCGTGCCCTGGAATGCCACGGAGGTCCCCTGGGGGTCCCTTTTCCAAGGGTTTCGCGGGATTTCAGGTGCTATATATATTGCTGGAGCCAAGCATGTCTTCGCACAGTAAGGGCCCTTACTCTTCGGGCGTCATCGGAGATGATGCCCGCCTCACCCCCGGGGTTCTGTAGTTCCTACTAGTTACTAGTTACCTGAAATGTGCTGAAGTTAAATGAGCATGACCTATAACCTTGCTTTCTCTGCTTTAGATTGTCAAAAGGAACTGCTGTGACGCAAACTCCTCGCAGTTCCTTTAAAACTTTGCACTCATTATTATATTTTGATGCAATACTAGAATTCCACGCTATCGTGGCATAGCATAGCATGCGCGGCCAGGCTTTCTGCAGGGACCGGAGTCTCGCTTCCTGAGAACACGCAATGTGCCTGTCAATGTCGGTTAGCTAGATATTGAAACAGCTGGAATATGCGGTTGAAAGGAGCCAGCGCCGGGCTGCTGGGATGGACTTTATGGCTCTGCTGCGCGTTGGTCCGCGGCCAGCAAGCAGCCCGAGGAACAGTGGACTGCA
>NC_057010.1:928498-968782 GCF_000002595.2 Chlamydomonas reinhardtii | reverse complement strand
AGCATACGTTGCGTGGGGCCGGGATAGTTGGGATTAGCGTTCGGCGTGTGCAGCAATCAGCTTGGCATGGGCGAATCGTCGCGAAGCATGGTGAGACAGGGTAGCTGCATGGTCCCAACGTCAGGGCCGCTGATTAGGAGCACGGGGGAGCTTGTCTCGGCGTGCACGGGATTCAGTTGCGGAGGGCGGGCGAAGCGCGATTTGGGAGCGTATGAAAGGAGGACTGGTGCTTTGCAGTTTGGCGCGCGACGTTTGTATGTTATCCTCTAGGGCACGAATAGTTCAACATGCAGTGCACGTGCCTGCTGTGCAACAGCAGCCGCAATTGGATGCCCGGGCTGCGCCGTGATCCGAGTAGGCATTGGAAATGCGTCTGGTACTGGTGATCTAACACGTTGACGGTTTTTTAAGAGCGGGGGTCGTAATGCTGGTGACAGGCCGATATTGCCGTTAAGATATCAACGCCATGCTACCGGTAATTTAGGTGACCGAGGTGACTATAACAGTGTTCCATCCTGGATGATGGACGTGCTTGCGTCCTGCGATGCCATTTCGTATGGGCGGAACGCAGCCGGGGCAAGTGGGGGCGCGCAGCAAGAACATCTGTATGAGTCGCGCCAAGCGAAGCAGGCGTGACGGTGCTGGGAGGCTGGCGTTTCTTCCGAGTGCATAGGTGGAGCGGTTTATCAACAAGGGTCGTAGTGTATTGCCTTCTGGTTGCGGAGTGACGCGCATACTGACCCTTGTTGCGACACGGTTGTGTGACGCGTCACGATGCAACTGCACCTCACGTCTGAGGCTCGAGGCGGCAGTGGAATTGCTGACCTGTTCAGTCGCAAGTCTCACAGGCGGCCGAGCAATTAGTTGTCCTTGCGATGTGCTGTACGGATACAAGCGGTGGAACGATGACTGAGAATTGAGGGGAAAACCAGCAAGGGCTGAGCGATACGCATCATAAGTAAGCAGCAGCGCCGGCGCGGGAGTCTTGCCGTTGCTTTGTCTTTTCTCAGGTTTTGAGGCCGCATCTGCTCCAGGACCGTTTCCAGGAACCCATGCAAGGTGCCATCATGAGACCAGGTGTCGTGACTGTTCAAATGGATGTAGTTTGGCGTGCCTGGTGCATGTGATATAGGAGGTTCAGGGAGCCGGGGCATGTGGAAACGGGTGCAAGCCCGCGCAACGCGTCGCGCTCGCATGCTTGATGGCAAGGACATGGCAATAAACGAATTACGAAATGCAAATGGTACACTGAATGCCTGCGATGTAAAGTGCACCTCGAGTGTGTCAGATCGTGTAGCATTACGCACCGGTGCTACAAGGGCCGGGGCTTCAGCATCAATATCAGCAACAGCACCGGTAACGGGGTGCCTTGAGCTGTGCGGCGACCTGCGACCAGGAGCAGGGGCATTGAGACTTCATGGGTAACGGCAGTAGGGATTGATGGACGTTGACTCGTCGAGGGCAGTACCGCAGTAGCAGTAGAAGCCGGAGCCAAGCTGCCAGGATGCGCCTGCTCCCAGTGTTGGCTCTGCATCCAGCGCAACGAGGGCTGGAACCGTGCTATGAGTGCTTACAGTGCTAACGCTCGACAGACACGCATGGCCGAAGCACACGCCACGAAACCTAGGCCCCGGTGCCAGACGGTGAGACAGTGTGAGACGGCTCTCCTCGGTGTACGACTGGATTCAGGAACTCCGGGTGTCCCCGCGAGAGATTCGTAAGATCCCTCCCCTTCTCAACCCCGAGTACTGGCTCCGCCCCCATGCTGCCCCAGCGCTTGCGGAGGTCGAGGTGCCTGTGCAGCCCCGGAGGTGCTGGCGCAGCGCAGGTGCCACGGTAAACCACACCCAAGGTGACATGAAAACTTCGATCTTCAGGTATTTACATGGGAGCATGAACTGCTGTATGTGCGTCCTTCATGCCGCCTTGCCACTGCCACTGTTTGCGTGTCCGTTCTGCATCTGCACAGTCGTCAAAGTCATATGCTGTGCCCACGTCCCCAGAGTTCACACACACACACACACAACGCGCCCTCACGCTAGAATTGTCCCATACCAACACACCACCCTGCACGCTCACACGCCCTCCGCTCTAACTCACTGTTGTCGTACCCCTGTGACCGCTTCCAGTGCACCGCTATGCGCATGGAAGCTCCCCTACTAAGTATTAACACACACCTCCAACTGACCGCCACACTGACGCACCCAACGAGTCTGCCAAACGTCCCGTCAGCCGCCCACACCGCATGCAGATAGAGCTGCGAGGGCGGCTGCACTGTACACCCCACCGCACGTCTCCACCACCTTCGAGCGACACTGCACAACGCGGTACCTGACTGCACCACGACGACACTTGCGTATTGATGAGGCCACGCCAGCGCCTCGCCATGCAAGCAACCCCGGCAAACAGCCATTCCGTCGGCGCTCCTAGGGCCATCACGCTGTAAGGCGGCGAACAAATCTCTGTCACACAGGTGCAACTCGTAATTGTTACGGGCTCTGTGATGTCAATGCTTTGGCCCTCGCCAGACGAAGTTACTCTTATTACGGTAATCTTCTTGCCAAGGTCCCACTCCGGGCGTAAAACTCCGGGCAGCGATGAGCACGCCCGCTGGGCTGGACCACAAACGTATCACACACCCATACATCAGAGCGGAAACACATATAACGGGCGCAATAAAATAGGTGTGCCTCCCACCCACGTGCTCCTCTAGGATGGCGTCAAAGTCCACACACATCTGTATGAGCACCAAGGCCCCCCGCCGCCAGCTCTCTGCACACCCGTCATCACGAACACCAGACGCACGCCTGGCCCGCCACACGGCGGCAACACGGCCAAAGCCGTTGGCCCTCACAACACACGTCCACGCCCACGCAGTGCTGCTCCAGCTCCCGGCCCCCGCACCCCCTGGGCACCCGCCATGCAGCCTTTCACGTCTACACCTGCGGGCGCGTCTGCACAACGGTGATGGCTCCGTCGGGCGCCACCACGCCCTCAATGTCCTGCGCCGTGCCCAGCGCGCCCTCAATGGAGGCGCCCAGGCGGCAGATGCGCGACAGCAGGTCGCGCCTTCGAGGAAGGAGGGAAAAGGGAGGCAGGCAAGGGGGGGGGGTTACATTCAAGGGGGGCGGCGGGCCAGGTCACAGGGAGCAGGCGCGGGGAATGATGGGACAGCAGTTCAGCAACTCTGTACCAGGGAGTCACCAGGGGCCGCTACGGCACTAACAATGCATGGTGCCTACTTAAAGGTTGCTACAACTTATTCTAGCACGAGGAGCGGCGCAAACGTGTCTGCTGTAACGCTGCTGCCCGACCTGGCCCTGCCGGGCTAGCTCCCTCGCACCTGTACGCGGGGTCCTGCACCAGCCGGTCCTCCATGTAGTCCACCTTCTTGAGCAGGCTGGGGTCCATGGTGATGGACTCGTACAGGCCGGCGCCTGTTGGTGAGCCGGGAGGAGGCAGAGGTGGAGGTGGAGGAGGAGGTGACGGGCAGGAAGCGGAGTTCGCACGGGTGCAGAGGTTGACAAACAACAGTGGCAGGCCTGTAGCCTTGGCTAAAGATCCCCCGGTTTACCGTCGTCACGAGAGGCCTGGCGCCACGTGCCCGCCTGTGCGTGCCTGTGAGTGTATAAGCTCATCCTCCGCACACGCCCGTGCCCGTTCTCCCTGCCATTGTGCAACATCCAAAATCCCTAGTCCATCCATTGTTCTTAACTCCTTGCTCCCGCCGTTTGGGCTGGCATTTACAACCCCCGCCGCACCCACCCACCCGCCCACGCACGCACCTGCGTATCCCTCCAGGTCCTCGCCGTTTGAGTCGGACCTGAAGATGAGGCTGTCGCGCACGTACATGGCCTCGCTCTTGCTGGCGTAGCACAGCACCTCGGGCGACCCCAGCCCCGCCTCGTCCTTGGCGGCCTTGAACGCCACCGCGCTGCCGGGCACCATGCCGCTCACCAGCGACTCGCCTGAGGACAGGGGCAGAGTGGGGATTACATTCATGATTATATAAGAAGTGAAGGCGTAGCCAGGTACAGTAGTATAGTAGACGTGGGGGAGAGGGGGGGGGCGGGAGGGCCGGGAGAGGACCAGCGGGTCAGGGCGAGGGGGGACGAGGTCGACGTCGAGCTGACAAGTAGCTTTGCAAACAGCCTAACATCCGACGAGGTTCACAACATAGCATGCCTCGACAGCCCGGCGACTCACCCAGGCCCTTGACCAGCTCGCAGAACACCTCGCGCTCGTCGTTGTTGGAGGGGTTGCGCGTGTGGATCACGAACGCGTACTGCGCCGGCACCACGCGCTGCACCAGCACCGCCATGCGCACGCTGTCAAAGTCCAGCCCGGCCTTGCGCAGCGAGTAGTAGGCGCGGTCGTTGTACTTGGACGCCCACACGCCGCGCAGGGCCTCCAGCGCCAGCGCCCAGCGCTCCTCGGTCTCGGGCGGCGGGATGCCTGTGAGGCGGGGATAACAGCAGCGCGGCATGAAATCCCCAAAAACGAGAACCCCAGAAAACGGAGCTGCACACACGTGACTAGCATTGGGAGCGCAGCGCCGCTCGCGCTAGTACAGCCCCGTCAGCTCATCACGTAGTGTACGTGTTCCATCAAAAGCCCGGCCGCCGCGCACCTGCGCCCTTCATGGCTTGCGCCAGGTCGTCGCGGATCTGCTTGGGCACCACCACCTGCATGGCCAGCTTGCGGCACTCGGCCAGCAGCGCCGCCGGCGACGGCCCCGTCCCGTTGGAGGTGGTGTGGTCGGCGTGGTGCTTGGAGTGCTTGTGCACCTCGTCCACGTGCTTCTTCAGCTTGGTCTTGATGTCCTGGTTCTCCTTCAGCTCCAGCGCCTGGGGGGGGAGGGCAAACGCGTGCGGGGGAAAGGATGAGTAACAAGGAAATCTCCAACGGATGGGCATGGTGGGCAAGCAGCTAGGTACCCTAGGAACCCTGCATCGCCCTGGCCCTGACCCTGCACGCACCTGCTCGAAGCAGCCGAAGGGCAGCGTGACGGAGGCGGGCAGGTTGATGTTGTCGGGCAGGCGGCCGCGCAGGCCCGCCAGGTTCTTGGACTTGGCGCCCACCACGCCGTCCTTGTACTCGTCCATGCCCACCACCCAGCGCCCGCACCAGTTGGGCACCTCAATCTTCAGGCCTGTGTGAATATCGTGGCACCCACAGCATGTTGGTTATACGCAAGCAGCGCGGCGAGCGGGCGTACGCAGGATGGTCCGCCATAATACAATTGAGTCCAGTTACTCCAGTACCACCAGCTACACACGTTACTGAAGTGCCCACCGTAAATGCTTGATTAGCGCGATCACACGAATGCGGTGTGCGGCAAAGCAGCCCTGCTCTCACCCTTCGTGGGCTTGGACACTGTGGAGTGCGAGCTGTCGTCCGCTGCGCCCGCCGCCTCCGCAGTGGTCTCATTCCAGGACACGGCGCCGCTGGCAGAGGGCGTGAAGTGCAGCCAC
Organism: Chlamydomonas reinhardtii; assembly: GCF_000002595.2. NCBI lineage: Eukaryota > Viridiplantae > Chlorophyta > Chlorophyceae > Chlamydomonadales > Chlamydomonadaceae > Chlamydomonas > Chlamydomonas reinhardtii. The sequence goes on along the minus strand of NC_057010.1, from coordinate 963,308 downwards.
TTGCCCTTGGCCTGCGGGGACATGCACAGAATGCAACGCGGCAGAGTGAAATACGGTCACATGTATAGGACTGTGCAAACCCGATTCCAACGAGGTTCCGCATGCCCACCCTCGCTACGTTTGCTCACCCCGTTCCGCGCTCCTCGTCCCCCGCGCTGAACCCTCCAGCCGCTCCGCCGCTTCCTCATCCCCCGCCGCACACGCACGACTGTTTCCTTGCGGGATTGGTTCAGAGTGAACCGGCGCACACGCACACACCTCGCGCAGCTGCTTGAGCGGCCCGTCGTCGTGGCAGGTGGCGAACAGCACACGCATGTTGCGCGCGCGCACCGACACGTGCGACAGCACGTCGGGCGCGTCGGGCGTGATGACGGCCACGCAGCCCTCCGGGATCTCCTCCTCGCCAGTCACCTACACACACACAAACACAGGGGAAGGGGAGAACCGGTATGAGGCAAAAGCGGCGGCAGTGACGGTGTGTTTGTGTCGTGTCAGCGCGGGTGCATGAGTACTACTCGTGTTGCGCGGGACAGGCACCGCTGCGCGCCCGCACCTGCTCCGCGATGAGCACGGTGGGCGTGTCGTAGGTCTTGTCCTGCACCTCGTGCAGTCCCGCCACCACCTCCACGCGGCCCGTGGCCGCAATGGGGCTGATCACCTGCGTACGGACACAGCAGCAACGAGGTGTCAGCACCCGCATGCCGCAACAACACTCCCGCCCGGCCCCTGTCCGCACCGCCCCCCGCGGCCCCTGCGCCAATCCTCTCCACCTAAGCCCAGCCGAGCCAAGCCCGCCGCCGCGCCGCACCTGCCACGCACCCAGCGCCGCGGCGTTGCGCAGCATGGGCTCAATGGCGGTGATGACCAGCGACACCGCGAAGGCCGGCCCGCCGCGGATGACCTCCTCCGCAAACAGCTCGTAGGCCCAGTGCTCCACGCCGAACGCGCGGCCGTAGGCGGACGACACGTCGCCGATGCGGTTCACGGTGCGGTCAGAGATCTGCGGGGCGCGTGGGGGCGCGGTGTCAAGCACGCAGGCAGGTAGGCAGGCAGGGCAGGCACGCATACATGCGTGAGCAGGAACTAGCGGCTGGAGGGCCGACCAGTCAGGACTGTGCATAGTTGCTGCTCCCAGCCCGCTCGGCCATACCCGTGCGCTCTTCCCCGGCACTCACGTCCGCGAGCGCTCTCCGCACGCGGTTGACCACCGCCACCGCCAGCAGCGCCTCCTCCTTGTTGGGCCGCCCGCCCGTGCGCACCGACTGGGGCAGCTCGTTCCAGGCCTGACGGGGCGCCGCAACAGGAACAGCAACAAAAGTGTGTGACGACATGCGAAAGAGCCGCAGCACAGGCATTGGCCACAGATTTGCGCAGAGCCACCTGCAGCGGCTGACATACTAGCAAGCCTTCCCTTGCCCGCTGCACCTACGTATATTGTCAGCATTACTATTTGACTGACACCCGCCGCACCTTGAGGCAGTAGCACAGCTCCTCGTTGTTGCCCAGGCTGAGGCACAGGTTCTGCAGCAGCGGCCGCATGAAGGCGGCGGCGCCGAAGCCTGCACACAAGCGGCAGCACATGAGTGCTCAGCAAAACACCTCATGAGGGCTCTATCCCACCCCATCCCTTCCTTCCATTCCCCAGCTCTCCCTACTCCTCCTCTCTCCCTGCAACGACTGCGGAACCCACTCCTGCGCTCCGCTGCTTTGGCTTGGTCCTGATTTAGTTTGGGCTGGTATTTACAACCGCCCCCGCCCTCCCGCCTGCGCTCTCACCCGCCGCGCCCACGCCCCGCTCCGCCGCCTGGCGCGCCTGGTCCTCCAGCGCCAGGTCCAGGTACAGCAGCTCGCGGCTGCCGGGCAGCGTGCCGCTCAGCGCCAGCTCGGTGCGCGCCTCCACGCACGCCTCCAGCAGCGGCAGGATCTGGCTGTCGCCCACGTGGCTCAGCACGTAGCCCAGGTAGCCGCGGCAGGAGCCGGGGATCCTGGTCGTGTGTGTGTGGCAGCGGGTGGCAGCGAGCAAACGTGAGGCTGAGTACGGTACGTGTCAGGCGGGGGCGCGCGATGGGTGGCTCGGCGCCGTGTTGTTGGCCTTGGCGGCAATGCAAAAGGGCATGAAGAGTCAGAACCGACAAAGCGTTTGCCCAGCGCGCACGACCTGTCCAGTCGCACCGCCCGTCCCACCCCGGCCTTCCCACCCCGCCGCACCTGTTGCCGGCGGCGCTGGCGCTGGCGGACAGGTCGGCGCCGCTGTGCACGGCCTTGAGGATGCCCAGGTAGTTGCGGAAGTCGCGGATGAGCGCGTCGCGCTTCTCCGGGTAGTACTCGGGCTCCAGCGTGATGGCGCGGTCAAAGCCCTCCAGCCGCTGCCGCGTGATGCCTGCGCGGGGTGCCGGGCGCGTGTGTGGGGGTTGCAGGCGCGTTCAACGTGGGGTGCGGAGCAGCAGGGCCCGGTCACGGGCTCCACGTGGCAGTGGGACAATGCCCATGTGCTGCTACAGCTTCGGAGCTCATGCGTGGCATGCACACACGCCAGGTGCCGCACGACGCGCGCGCACCCCCACCCCCTGTTCAGAACCCCTCCGGCTCCCCCGCACCTGCGTCCGACAGCACACGCCAGTAGGCGCCGATGTTGCCGTTGCCCTCCAGGAAGGCCAGGTAGGCCTCACAGATGGGCACGTCGTCGGGCGTGGTGTTGTTGTGCAGCTTCTGGTGCCACTCCTCCATCCACAGCCCCTTGCGCTCGGGGATGTGGTTGCGGTGCATGATGTGCAGGATCTCGTCGCGGATCTTCTGGCCGTCGCCGCCGCGGCCCACCGTTGTGAGCATCATGCGCACCCACTCCTGCGCCTCTCCTGCGGTTTGTAGGGCGCAGTAGAACGACAGCAGCCGCGTTAGCGAGGTGTGTGAAAGCCCCTGAGTTGAGTGGAGTCGAGTAGACCGACCGGTGTCCGAATCAGGTGACGCGACCGGTTTTCCACACTCCCTTGGCCTGTGGCTTGATGTTTGAACGGATGAGGTCGGGGTGGCTTGCCTTTGCACCGCTTACCTATCCACATCCTGCCATCGCCTACCCAAGGCCCTCCCCCCTACTTGTCTCCCTGGCTACTTGGTGAGATACAGCCCCCTCTCCCGACGCCCGCCCCGCTCCCGGCGCATCCACCCGTGGTGCGGCCGTGCGCGTTGGCGATGGTGTTGGTGAGGCGCTCCTGCGCTGCTGACAGGATGCGCGGCTGCGTGTTGTAGTTGCGCTGCCAGGTGAGGTGGCGGGTGGCGCTGTAGCGCAGCCAGACGTAGATGCGGCTCATGGCGTCGGCCACGTCCAGCTGGTCGTAGTAGCCGTTGAGCACCTCGCTGACCAGGTCCGCGGCCTTGTTGAACCTGGTGGGTTTTTGAGGCGGCGGGGTTTGTGAGGCGGTGGGTTTTTGAGGCGGAGGGGTTTTTGAGGCGGTGGGTTTAAGGCATTGAGTGAACGGAGGGAAGAGAGTGGTGATGTTGGTGTGCTTGAAAGTAGTTGTTGATGTGGATGTGCGGTTGAGGCGAGGCCAGCGCGGGGGGTTAGGGCAGAATGGTGCCCATTTCGGTGTTCAATCCCCGCCTATGCATGCCGGGGACATGTCCCATCCATGCATGCCGTGATGCCGGGGACACGCACTGGAGCCCTCGCCCGCGATGCGGCCTGCTCCCCCCACACCTGTGCATGAGTGTCCACATGCTGCTGTTGACCTCCGCCTCGATGATGGTGCGGCTGAGCTCGTCCTTGATGACGTCCATGGAGCGAGTGTCCTCAACAGGCTTGTCCCTGGCGGCAGCGGAGGTCGCGACAGCCGACGTCAACACAGTGCGCTCATTCATGTGCGGCCAAGGTGCCGACGAGTCTAGAAGGTAGACCATGCGTACCGTGTGCTTACTATGCCATGGCCCTACGACACCGACGCGCCCCAGTACAAGCAGGCGAGCGCCCCTGCCCCTGTCTGCCACCCTCCCGCCCGCTCACTTGGAGGGCAGCGGCACCGTGAAGTTGCCGCCCGCGTCCTTGTACCACATGGTGTTGTCGCTGGAGCGCAGCACGAACAGCAGCGCACCCAGGTGGTGGTCTGCGTGCCGGGGGGCGTTACATTCATGACGAGTTAGGGAAGGGGAGCGACGTGTGCATCAGTCAACAGGGCGCGTTTCAGCAGCAGCAGCCAGGATGTGCAGCAGATAATAATGAAGCCCCGTCATCACCGCTTGCCGGCAGCATCACCCCGCCCGTGACACGTCGCCCCCCGCGCTGCATTTGCTTCTGCACACAATCACCAGCCCATACATGCACGTGCGACCGCCCCATGACCCCTCCACTGCCACGTGTCACGGTCACTGGCAGCCATTGCTGCGCTCCAACCCTCCGCCCACGGCGCGTCCCCAGCCGCCAGCCTGCACGCCGCCACCCACCCGCCGGCAGGTTGATGGTGATGCGCTGCAGCGGCACCTTGGCGCCGCTGATCTCCACGTCGCACTCGTCGTCGTCGCAGTTGAGGAAGGGCGTCTCCACCGCCTTGTGCATCACCATGCTGCCCTCGGGCAGCACGCCGTCGTCCGGCATCACCCACTCGCGGGAGCCTGCGGTGGGCGGCGTAAGGCTAAGGGCGTAAGGCGCAGCACGTGTTGGGTTCAGGGTCGTTGAATTCAGAGCCGCGAGCCCGGTTTTGGCCCGCAGCAGCTTAGGGTAGCCGCCGGCTAGAGCCCCAGGCATGCCGTGGACTGAGCTCGCTGCTGGCCGCACACGTCTGCCGTCCCCTTGAGCCTTCCAAATGACCCCTTTCACTGCGTAGACACTGTGGATGACGCCCACGTGGCCCACCCCGTGCCGGCCGCAGCATCCGCCCGGAGCTTTGTCTGTTCCCACGCCCCTTCGCTTGCCCTCCTGCGCCTCCCCCTGGCGTCTTCCGCTCCGCTCCCCCCACGCCCATCTCCCTTCACACACACACGCCGCCTCACCAATGGGGCTGACGCCCCAGTGCAGCACCACGTCCGAGGCCGTGTCCGTCACCAGGTCCACACGAATGGGCTTGTTCTCAGCCTCCTGCGCAGCAGCAGCGGCGGCATCAGTAAGCGGGAAGCGCAGGCGTGCGGAAACGGTCACGAGCTGCAAACGCGCATGGTTACATGCCGCCGCCTCCGTCTCTCCTTCAGCACCCTGCCTGGGCGAAAGCCCTTCAACGCGTACTTAACAACCCAATCCCGCTCGTGCCCTGAATCCACTTTTGCTGCTGGGGCCCACTTGCCTCACGCAGCCCATATGGCCCCCTTTACCCCGCCGGTCCTCGTTTCCTCCACCCTCCGTCCATCACTTTTCCCCCCTCGCTCTTTTGCATTGGGGTTCAGTTCCGTTTGGGCTGGTATCTGCAAAGCCCCTCCCCACTCCTTCCCCCGGCTCTTGCACCCCCTCACACCTGGCGCACCACCACCAGCATCTCCGCCTTGCCGCCCAGCGGGAATGTGCGGCGCCACTTGGTGGCGGGGTCCACCGCAAAGCGCTGCACCAGGAAGTCCAGCGGCCGCTCCACCACCGAGCGCTCGGCAGACAGGTTGGGCGCGGTACGCTACGGGAGTAAAATATGAAGCGGTGCCACGCGTGAAGCGGGTGCGTGTCGCCAGTGGTACGGGCTGCCCCGGCCTTCCCCGGTTACATCTTTGCCTGCCAGCGGCCACCGCACCTGCGCCTTCCCGCCTCTCCAGATGCACTGACACGACGGTACCTTCCCCTCCTCATCCTGCCTGCCCCACTCTACCCTACCTCGGTCCCGACCCGCACATCTCCCCTTCCTTCCCCCGTCGAGTGCCACTCCGTTGCCAAAGCGTTGGCCACGCTCTCCTCCTCGCTCTTTCCATTGGGTTCGGTTTAGTTTGGGCTGGTATCTACCAGCCCCACCCCTGGCTACGCCTTCACATCTCAAATAATCATGAATGTAGCCCCCGCCCTCACCTTGATCATGTCCAGCGGGTTGCGCTTGGGCGTGCCCAGCGGCGCCCCCACCTGCGGCGGCGGGCCTGAGGGCCGCGCGGGCGCCGCCGCCGCGCCGCCGTCCAGCGACGAGGTGGCGCTGCCGGCGCGGCTGCCGGCGGGCGTGCCGCGCGTGGAGGCCGGCGGCGTGGGCTGCTTCAGCGTGTAGTTGAGGCGGCCCGCCACCTCCTCCAGGCTGGAGCCCGCCGCCAGCTGGTCGTTGATGACTCTGCGGCGTGAGGGTGAGCGCATGTGTGTCCGGGTGAAGCGGCAGTGGTGGTCGAGCCCTCGGTACGCCGCAGCCCACCTCCCCGGCAGGTTTCCACCGTGCACTCCGATAGAGCCCACAGGTTTGCAGCTGCAGCCAGGCAAGCCCAGCCGCATACGTCGGCCCAACCCCCCACGCCCCCACCACACCCACCTCATGCCGCCTGTACAGCCGCCGCCCCGCCATGCCCACCACACCCAAACCCAACCTCCCTGCCCCACATCGCCACCCCCGCAACCTCCGCCAGGCCCCTCCCCGCACCAACACTCCCGCCGCCCACCCGGCCCTCCGGCTTTCATGGACGGCTACCCCCCTGGTTCTGGGATCTGGGTTGGTTGAATTTGCAATCAGCTACCTCCCCCCTTGCAGCGCTTCTGTTTCCTTACGGGATTGGTTCAGAGTTACCCCTCCCTCCCCTCCCCAAGCGCGTGCGCCACCTGCCTGCGCGCGTCCAGGCTGAAGTCCGCCCCGTCCGGCTTGCCCGCCTTTTCCCACAGGATGTAGGCCTGCACGCCCAGCAGGTCCTCGGGAATGGCCGGCAGCGCCGCCGCCGCCGGGGCGCCCGCGGGCTGCTGCGCCTGCGGCTGGGCGGACAGCGGCGCGGTGCCGTCGCCAATGGTGGGCGTCACCACCTTCTTGCGGTAGTCCGAATACTTCCACTTGCCCCTGGAGGGGAGAGAGGGGGGATAAAAAGACATGTGCTGAGAGCCCTGTCCATATTCCCCTCCCCATCCATTGTACAGCCGCCATCGTGATCTCTTTCTCTCTTCCTCTCCCTCGACTGCCGCACTGAGTTGCCGCGCCCCCCCTTTTTCCACACCACCACGACCCTTGCAACCACCACCACCACCACCACCACCACCACCACCGCGACCCCACCCCTCCGCTGCACCCCCGCGCCGCCCGCACTCACTCCGCCACGCGCCACAGCTCGTCCAGCACCCGCCCGCGCGCCAGCAGCTCCTTCATCTCGCTGACGCCGCGGTCGTACTCGGAGGCGGCCGCCTCGGCGGAGCGCTGCGGCCGGCCCACAAAGTCCCAGCGCACCCAGGCCCACTTGTCGCACAGGTCCTTTGGCAGCTGGTCCAGCTTGGGCGCGCTGGGCGAGGCGTCGGCGCGCAGCTCCACCTTGAAGTTGGTGCCGTTGTTGTCGTACCAGGTGTTGGTGGCGTCGTCCTGTGGTGTTGTGGTTCAATGCGGGTGCGGTAGTGTTTGGCCGCAGTGGCAGCGTGGCTTGGTGGCGTGCAGGCCGGCAGGGGTTGAGGCGGGCGGGGTGGCTGGTCGGGGGCTGTGGCTGCGGGGGTGGCTGCGTCCGTGGCGTGCGCCGACTGCTGGCTTAGCAGAGGGGCGCAAAACCATGTGGTGGGCGCCGCCACACCCGACCCAGCAGCTTACCTTCAGCACGAAGTTCAGGAAGTCCGACGCCTCCTCGCCGTCCAAGTGAAGCACCACGCGCGCGCGGCCGTTGGTGTCCAGCCTGCAGGCAGCAGGGGAGAAAGGCAGCCGGCGAAGGATACAGTCAGGTCCCCGGCACTCCTCGAGCTCGAACGCCGACCCGGCAGCGTCTATCCCCATGTCCCCTCCCTCCCTGGCCTGTTCGGGTTTCACATTTCCTCTTCCGCGAGCCCTCAGCAACACACGGTCGTCAGCGGCCCACCAATTGATCCGCCAGAGGTGCCGCCGAGACCACGAAGGCCGACCAATTATGCTTGATACACCATATTGCATCTATTTGTGACACACGCACGGCCCGGAACACAGCGGGTCCATTCTAGGGTTGACATGGAAGACACGCACGCTTGCCTGAAAGGGGTCTGCAGCGCGCGATCCTTATACTGCACCGTGCCCTCAGGGCGAGCTCCAGCTCCCGGCAGGCGCCAGCCCCCCTTGTAGTCCTTTCCTCCCTCGACGCCCCAATGCAACAGCAGGCGCCCCGCCTGCACGTCGCTCTCGATACTGATAATCTGATCATTCGAGTCGGTCTGCTCCACAGTGACCTGCAGAATAGTCCAGATTGTCCAATTCAGAGGCTCGCGGGGGGCGTTCCGGTTCCGGGGTCGCATACCTGAACTCGAGCCCCGTTACGCAGGGCGAGGTCCTTCTGCACTGCGAAGACGGGTGCAGCTGCCACCGCTGATGCCATAATCCCGTCGCGCTGCGGCCGAGCGGAAGAGCACCCTGCAAGTTGGGCCCATACAGAGTCAAGATGCAGCCGCCGCGTGCGTGAAACCGTTGCCTCACCGTTGAGGCGGGCGCCGCTGACAAAACGTCCAGAACTGCACGCTGAAGAGACGCCCGGCAGCGGAATTCGCTGCCTCCGGAACGGCCTGCAAAAAGCCATCTTGCGTGAGACCCTTTCGCCGACGATCTCCAACTAGCCCACAGTGCCCAATAATTACCTTGGTGCACATGGTACAAGCCGACCACCCACAGCGGGCGCCAGCCCGGCTTCCCGGGACAGAAGCATGTGCAGAAAGGTTGTTGTGCTAATGACCGTCTCCTAGAAAGGATTGAAAGCTGCAGATGTGGTAGAGTAAGTTGTTGTGAATAGCGTAACGTTGCGCTTGAACTTGAGGAGCAACTCCTATTAGTCCAACGTGTCCCATGCAATTCAATGATGTCATCAGCACGCCTTGCAGTCGCTCGGCGCCTTCCCATCCAGTCACTTGCACCTTCCCAGCCTGCTCGCCCAAGCTCAGCAAGTTAAGCGTAAGTTAAGAGGCGGGACATTGTACAAGCCCCCTTTAGCTCTTCCTTGCACTTCCTGCCTTCGCTTACACATGCATCAGCAGCCCCTACACCTACGCACTGCGCACACACGCATTGGCTATTCTAGGGTTTCCAACGCCCGAGTTTCCCCCAGTGCATGTACCCAGAGATCAAGCACTAGTTAGGACTAGAAGTCATAGAACTAAAAGGCATGGTCCACTCACGTGCTCCCCATGCTTCGGTACCGTAAATCACATCCGCACTCCAAACCTGCGTGACACCCTGCAATCTGACATGCTTAACGGCTGCCAAGGACAAACATACTAACATGGGTATGCGTTACGGCATTACTCCTCCACGCCCCCACACCACACCTAGCTCCTCCACCTTCAATCCGCATGCACCGTGCAGCAATGCAACGTGTTGAACCCCTGCGTTGGACAACCTCCTGCTACTGGGGTGCTACCCGGAGCATCTTATCCACCGCAACATCCAGGTCCAACAGACGCTGCAGCATACTCAATCCAGCAGCATTTAAGCCGTGGTGCATGCCGGGGCCGCTGCCGTCAACTCCAGGCAAGCCGTCAGCCTGGCCGCCGTCTGTGCTACCGCCCGCAGCGGCGTCCTGCCAGCCGTTCCACAAGTCCATGAGCACCTGCGTGGCGTGTTGGCGTTGGGAGGAAATGCGTAGGGGTAAGTAGAGGAGTCGCCCGCTAGGGAGAGTATAGACGGGTCAGGCCTGGATCTCATAATGTTGAAAAGGGAAAGACGCAGAGCGTTTCATGCACCCAGCACCCTCCCAGTACGCATGTCTGTTGCTCCCTGTCCTACTACGTTACCGGTATGCCTACAACCAATGAGGCAAGTCAGGAAACCCTTTACTTCCACACACGCACCTGCAGCACGGATAGCTGCAAGATCTCTTCAGCGCAGCTGAAGAGTCCGGTCGTCATGGCCTCCGTCCGGTCGGGCGGGAGGGCGGCTGCCTCGAGCACGCAGCTGCCACCGGCGCCCTCTGCCGTTGCAAGGCCGGCAGCACCCGGCGCGGCCATGACCGCGGCTACCAGCGCTGCTGCGTCCGCGGTCGAGCAGCACGGCACCAGCGCCGCACTTGCGCAGGGCACGATGGCGCCGGGGGTGCAGAATGCAAGATGGCGAAGCAGGCCCGTGGAGGTCCCATCGCCCAACTCGCAGTCCAAATCTGCAGCTGCAGCGGACGGCCCTGCGTCCGCCGCCCTGCCGGCAGCAGCGGCTGCTGGTGCAGGCACGCCGCACAGCTCGTCCAGCCAAGCCGCCATGGCCTTGCGTCCAGGGTGAAGCCCGCCCGGCGGCGGCGCCACGCCACGGAGCATGACAATGGTTTCGGTGATGTGAAACATCTTCAAGATGGCTTCCATGTTTGTGGCCCCACTTGCGACAATGTCGGCTTCCGCCCCTGGGGCCACCCTCGCCAGCCATAGCCGCTCCACCACATCCCGCAACACGGCCTCTGGGGTGGCAGCCTCGAGCCGCAGCGGCGCTGCTAGCGGCGGCAGCAGCGCCCGCATTGCTGCCTCAGTGCTGTCGTGGCATCTGGCCTCATGCAGGCTCGACGTCAGCGGCGCAGGGCGAAGACGGAACCTGCCATGCCGCAGGACAAGTACCTCTGGCAGCCCAAGCAGCTGCACCACAGCGCAGACGGCCCGGGTGCTGACTTCCTTTGATGCGTCCAGGTACGCGAGCTTTACCCGCTGGCACCGCGCCGCCAGCCGCGCCAGGGGCCCGCGCGGCCTCAGGTAGTGGAGGACCTCCGCCTCCGAGCCCGCAGCGTCCTGGCTGACATTGACCTCTGTGAGGTGCAGGCAGCTGAAATGGCTGCTGCCACTGCCGCTACTACTGATGCTGCTGCCGCTGCTACTGCTGCTGCTGCTGATGCCAGCAGCTGTCGCCGGCTGGTCTGCGGCCATGTTGAGGACCTGGGCCACCCTGTCAAGCGACGGCATGCTCCTGTTCGTCGTCAGACTGCAAGCCACGTCCGGCTACATCACCTGCATGTGCCCAGGCGTCGGCGGGTATGCAAGGCGCAGGAACGGTAGGTGCAGCTGGCTGTGGCGTGGGCCGCCTTCGGTGGCGGCAGCAGCGACCATGACCCGCACCGAAGCCGCCAGCTCCAAGCACACCAGCTGCGGCCAGCGGCGAGCCTCCAGCAACGCGGCCAGGTGGGCGCCGCCGGCGCTGCGGTCGTGGCAGCGCAGCTTCAGGGTGCGCAGCTGGGTCAGCTGCGACAGGCCCTCCAACTCCGCCGCGCCCAGCACCGCAGGACCGTCCCACCCCGCGAAGGACTCGGCGCAATACAGCTCCGCCAGGCCGGCACAGGCCGCCAGCGCGCCCACGCCGTGCAGCATGCCGGGAACCGCCGGCAGCCGCAGCTAGCGCAGCCGGGGGCAGTGCTGCGCCAGAGCTTGGTAAATCATGGTGGGGCGCGCGCGGTCGGCTGCTTCCATGCCCTCCAGTTGCCGCACATCGTTCGCGTCCAGGACTTCAAGCCCCGGCAGCTGCGGTACGAACGTGCAAACCACGGCCTCCAGATCAAAACCACGTCTTGAATCGTAATCATTTACGATAGTGAGGCGCCTGATGCGGCCGAGCGCCTGCGCGCTGACACCGGCTAGGGCCAGGCGGGCGGTGTGGTGGTGGCCGTAGCCGCTGTCGCCGTAGCCCTCACCCGCTTCCCCCTCGTCGTCATCGCTGCTTTCACCGTCGCTTGAGCGACTTGTGTCCCAAATGTTGGTGTCCACACTGATGCTGACGTCCTCGCACCAGGGAAACAGCGACAGCGGCGAGCGCTGCCCCGGCCGCCAGTTCTGCGCCAGTGACTGCGAGACCGACACGGTGAGCTGCCGGACACCCTGTCTGACAGCGTTGCGCAACGCCCGACAAGCCAGGCGTGCATTCGCGAGATCGCGTTCAGAGAGGCTCTGGCACAGCGCGACAAGCGCGCACATGTCGAGAACGCACAGCACGTCGGGAAGAGCTGGGGCTGGGGCTGGGGCTGCGGGGGCATCGGGGCCTTGGGGCCCGACTCCCTGGGCACGCCGCTGCAGGTCCAAGCTGCTGCTGTTTGCCACCATGATGGCTGGCAGGGTGTGGAGATATTGAGCACTTCAGCACTTTCTTATAAAATGCATCAGGCAAAACTGAGCAGCGGTGTGGATGTGGAGTTGTGGGCGCGCAAATGGACCCGATTGTGCTCGTTCCACTGAGCTGGTTACTGTTCTATTTTCATATGATATCTGCGGTGACGATGAAAGGGCGGCATGCACTAGCGCGACGTGCAGACTCGGGGAGAGTGTTCAGGTGAGGTTTTGCGAGGGGTGACAATACAAGGCCTTATTATAATAAGGCGGTGCATGATCGCACTATTATGCAGGGGAACACTAACTCCTGATCAATTTTGTATGAAGGCCCCAACGGCCCAATCGCGAGCCCAAGCGTGCCCCATCGGTGCCCGGTCTGCGTCCAACTGCAACCGCAGGTCCAACCTGACTGCGGAGGACGCTGGGCTACACGGTTGTCTCCAATACGGACGACATTTGGGCCTCTCTTGATGTATCCATTGGGGCAATACAAGGTGCTGTAATGGGAACATTGACATCCCTCCATGGCACCGAGGGGTTCCCCTGGGACCGTGCCCTGGGACCTACTGCACCGTTATTGCGTACTGCACGTTCAGGGTTGTCCCCCTCTTGTAGCTTCTCAAACGTAATGCACCAGCGTCCCAGCGCCAATTAGACGGCACACAGGCCTTACTAAGCCTGCAACAGTGTACAGTACTGCACGGTGGCGTTCGTGCTGGCGACACAATTGCACTAGTGCAGACGTTGCCGCTAGCCTGACAATCGAGTTGCGCACACCAGCTTGACTCCGCTCTCCCTCACACTGTAATGTGCTCATTCTCCACAGCCTTTGTCAAGACCAACACTGGGATACGGCCGATACTTAACCCTCGTGTCACGCAAGTGGCGCCCGTCTTGCATCTCTGCCATTCACGGTTAAATGGCACACAAGTACACATCCGCGCGCCGCGTCGCCTGCAGCCTCAGGCGCTGTCGCCCTGATGCAGCTTACACACCCCCGCATCCAGGTCCAACAGCCGCTGCAGCAGGCGCAGGTCCGCACCGCTCAGGGGCCCCGGGTGGCCGCTGGGTGCGGCCGGCTGGTCGTCTGCCAGCTCGCCCTGTGCCCGCCCGGCCCACAGCTCCTGCAGCACCTGTGTGTGTGTGAGATGATGCAGCGGCGCAACAACACGTGAGCAGACGCAACGCATGTCAGCCTCGGGGCTGCTGAGAGAGACAACGGGCAGCATCTCTCCAGCCCTCAGTGCAGCGCACTCGTGGCAGTGGCTTCGCGGCGTCGCTGTGTGAGGCGGACAGGATGTGGCGATGTGCGCTATTGCACAGGCAGCAGTCGGCAGCAGCATGGCCCGCAACGGCCCTTGCGCCCCGTCCCGAGGTGCATCACATCGAGATGCATCATGTCGCGAAGATACGTTCCGTTTGCACTGCGCAACACACACACAAATGCTCACACACACACACACACACACACACGCACACACACAGACACACACACACACGCACGCACGCTGCCGCCCTGTGCTCTGTTGTTTTCTTATTCGCTCGTATGTGAGAATTTCATCGAGGATTGGGCGGGAGCTTGGACTTAGCGGCCAGGAGTAGCGACGCGGAGCTAGGAATCGTAGGAGTGCCTGGGCCTCACGGTACCGTGAGCACATGCATGGGTTTGCACCCTTGAGAGCGTGTGGACACTAATCCCCCCTCGAGGTTAGAGCAGCGGGGGTTGCGCGATTTCCGGTTGGTAAGGCCGGCGGCTCACCGCAGCAGGTATGCGAGGTAACTTCAGGTAACATCCGTAAACCGTCGCTTTGCTGCATCGCATACACTGTCTTTGCGCAACGTTCTCCTTGTGCTCTTTAACACACACGCACACACACTCACCCGCATCACCGCCCAGTCCATGACGGCCACGCACTCATCAGCGCGCGGGCCAGCGACGTGCTCAGTCACGCCGTGCGGCAGGAGCGCCGCCTCCGCCGTGCGGCCCGCGCTGCCGCCCGAGCCCGCGACAGCGGCAGCCGCAGCCACTGCCGCAACCAGCGCTGCCGCCGCTTCGCGTGTTTCACACTGCACCATCACTGCACCCGCGCACGGCATGCTCTTGTAGTCCCTCGACTGATCCAGGAAGCGACTCGCGCCGGCCGCCGCTGCTCCTTCGCCGGCCGCCGCCGCGCCTGCTGCCACCGCTGTCGCGGCCGCTCCCGCTTCGGCCACCCCCGCTGCCCCCGCCCCCGCCTCGGCCCCGGCCCCCGCGCCCGCGCCCGCAGGCGCCGCGGCGACAGCTGCCGCAGCGGGGCCGCCGCCGACCAGCCCATCCAGCCACGCGGCCACTGGCGCCGGGTCCACGTGATGCCATCTGTTGACCCGTGGCACCTTGGGCGGCGGCGGCGTCACGCCTCGCAGAAGGACCACCGTGCGGTCAAAGGCCGCCGCCACCCCAGGGTCGACGTCAGCGACAGCGTCACCGGCGGCGGCAGCTGCAGCGCCGTCGGCAGCAGCAGAGGCAGCAGCTGGGTCGTGGTCCGCCGGCGCCGCCGCAGAAATGGCCGGCGCCGCCTCCACCCTTGCCCCAGGCTCTGAAGGTCCCGCCCCTAAGCCCGCCGGCCCTGCCTCCGCCGCTCCTGCTGTCGCTGCCTCGACCGTCGCCACCCCCATCAGCCACAGCCGCTCCACTGCCTCCCGCAGCACAGCCTCCGGCGTGGCCGACTCCAGCCGCAGCGGCGACGGCAGCTGCTCATCGCCGGCCCGCGGCCGCGGCGGCAGCAGCGGCGGCGGCGGCTCCGACGGCGCCGGGCTGGGGCGGACCACCCAGAAGCCGTGCTGCAGCTTCAGTAATGCTGGCATGCCCAGCACGCCCAACACAGCGCACAGCGCCGACACGCTGACGGCGCGCTTTGCGTCTAGGTGCTCGACGTGCACCTGGCCGCACCGCGCCGCCAGCCTCGCGAGGTGCCCCGCCGGCTCCAGGCACTTGACGGCGTCCGCCTCCGAGCAGGAGTGCTTGGTCACCGGGAGTCCAGCCACCCGCAGGCTGTGGATGCGGCTGCGTGGGGCGTCCGGCGGCGCCAGGTCCACCGCCGCCATCAGGACCCTAGCAGCCGCCTCAAACGCCAGCGGGCCGCACTCGCCCGTGCAGCAGGGCTGCAGCCAGAGCTCCTGGATGTCACGCCCGGAACCTGGCTGCAGTGTCAGTTCTATTTGCGGCATCTGTAGGCGCCGGTGGGCGGCGGCGGCGCCGGCGGCGGCTGTGACCCGCACCGAAGCCGCCAGCTTCAGCTCCTGCAGCTGCGGCCAGCGGCGGGCGCCCAGCAACGCGACCAGGTGGGCGCCGCCGGCACTGCGGTCGTGGCAGCGCAGCTTCAGGGTGCGCAGCTGGGTCAGCTGCGATAAGGCCTCCACCTCCGCCGCGCCCAGGATGATTGCGCCGTCGTGGCCCCGCGCACTTTCCCAAGACTCGAACGCCGTCAGCCCGCCGCACGCCGCCAGCGCGTCCACGCCGTGGAGCATGCCGGGCGCCGCCGGCAGCCGCAGCTCGCGCAGCCGGGGGCAGTGCTGCGCTAGAGCTTGGTAAATCATGGTGGGGCGCGCGCGGTCAGCCGCCTTCATTCCCGCGAGCTGCCACGCGTAGGACACTCCCAAGACCTCCAGAGCCGGCAGCTGCGGCGCGAGCGCGCACAACACGCCCGCCAGGTCAAATCCCATATTTCCATACGTCATGGAGAAGTTGAAGACGGTGAGCTTCCGGATGCGGGCGAGCGCCTCCGCCCTCACGCCGGCTAGCGCCAGCCTCGCCAGGTGATGGTGGCTGTAGTTACTATCGGCCGGATAACGAAACATCTGCTCGTCGTCGTCGTCATCGCTGTTTGCGGCCTGCCAATCGCGATATGGGTCGGGCTTTTCAACGCTGATGCTGAGCTTTAGCTCCGAGCACCAGGGGAACAGCGACAGCGGCGAGCGCTGCCCTGGCCGCCAGTTCTGGGCGGTCCGGTGATTCACGCGTACGTCAAAGCGCCGAACGAAGCTGGCGCAGGCCTCCCGCAGCGCCCTGCAGGCCAGGCGAATTTGTCCGAGTTCCTTGAACGTGAGGCCGTTGAACATGGCCGCGAGGGTGTCCACGTCCAGGACACGGACAAGGTCGGACAGGGTGGGGCCGGCGGGTGCAGCACCGGGCTGGGCACGTTGCACCGCCAGGCTGCTTCTGTGCGCAGCCACGACCGACATATTGGCTTGTTATAAGGGTATGTATGTATCGCCGCACAAGACACTGTTGAAAACCGCGTTGGAGTCCGCGCCAGATGTCGATGTCAACTGGCGAGGTTCGCCCTTCCCCTCCCCGCCCCGATACGATACTATTAATGTATATGCACCAGCATGAGACCGTCGATAAGCGTGACCTCTGAGTTGTAAGTGAACGATTCCGAAGCCAGGCAGGCGAAGGCGGGATGCCAGTTATGTCGAAACTACACTATGAAACAATTTCCACAGAGCTGGCAAATTGCAACAGATTTTGGCAAGAACCCCATCTCGCCACGGAACACGATCCC
Source organism: Chlamydomonas reinhardtii (assembly GCF_000002595.2). NCBI lineage: Eukaryota > Viridiplantae > Chlorophyta > Chlorophyceae > Chlamydomonadales > Chlamydomonadaceae > Chlamydomonas > Chlamydomonas reinhardtii. The sequence continues at coordinate 946,685 of NC_057010.1, read as the reverse complement.
GCGCTCCCTGGCAGGCTGGCACGCGGGACCCGCACTTCGCGTGTCATCTGCATGGAATAGGCAGTAATGCCGCATTCATACAGCTACTACTGCTGTCTGTTACCAACCATGACAAGGCCGGCGCTAGCCGGCGCACCCCACGCGACAGGTCTGCACATGTCGCCCGCCCACTTTCCCCAGCGCATCGAACTGCGTGTGAACTATTCTGTAGCAATCGCTGCTGTCTCTGGGCTGCCCCACTCCGAGATCTCGCCGCCTGCGCTCCTGCCTAGGCAGTCCCATCCCTCAGCGGCCTCCTACCATGCCGCAGGACGCCGCAGGTAGCCCGTACGTGTGCCCGGGGGGGCCCAGTGCTACGCCCAGCGCACACAGACCCATCGAAGTGCAAGAGACGCGACACGGAACCTGGAGCCTGAATGCGGTACGGTCATAGCCAGAGTCAGGCGAGTGGGTTGGCTCGGCACCCTTCTGCACCCACGGCAGCCCTAAATGCAAGTGCGCCCGTGCTGCGCGTGCGTGCAGCCCTCACTCCGTAGTGCAGGCTGGTGCGGGCGTCCAGTCAGTGCGGCTGCAAGTTGCCTCTGCAAGTCCGGGAGTGCTAATCCGCCCATTCCATGCGTCTAATGCCCATCCTGACCAGACGACACGAGACGGCCCCTTGCATGCATTTCCCGGCCGATAGCGCCCACCAAGAACATCAACCACGCGACATCTGCTTAACTCATTCTCATAGCGGGAATAAACTAATCTTGGACTCTCATCACAAATTATGGCGAAGTATCAGCGACACACCCGCACGCACGCCAAGTATCCCGTATTCTCCGGCCGAAGCGTCCCAACGAACACCCATTACCTAATACTACAGTAAACACGAACAAGGAATGCGCATGCAACAAGCGCGTGAGGCGAGCGGCGCTGACCAAACACGGATCTACCAACCTAGCGCCTCACAACCAATGATCCCGCATAATTACCACACGTGGCATGCACACGTAAGCGCCCGCACGGGCCCTGCTGGCTTGCACGCCTCCGCCCCGCGGCCCCAGCGCCCCGACAGGCCGACACAACCCCAGCTTGCCGCCGCGAACCTACCCCCACTCCTCCGCCCCTAATCCGCCACCATCCTTTTCGCCTCCCCCGCCGCCGTCAACGCCGCGTCTACCACCGCCTCCGACGCCGCCGCGCCCCAGTCGATGGCTTCCAAGCTAGCCCGGCTGTACCGGCCACCGCGGCCGGCGGCGGGCTGCGCGCTCGTCCGCGGCGGCGTGACGCTGGGCGGCGTCGGCCCCATGGCCCCGCTGCTGCCGCCGCCGCTAGGCCTGATGGACACGTCTGAATAGTCGGTTAGTGAGTTGGAGCTGACGCCGCGGAGCGGGCTGTCATGAGAGGAGCTGCCGCCGCCGGTGCCGCCGCCGTCCTCCTCAGGAATGCTGGCGTTGTTGCCCTGCTGCTGCTGCTGCGCCATCGCGTGTTGCCTGCGTGCGCGACACCAACAGGAGGGCCAAGTGTGATGCATGGGCAGGGGCATGGTGTGTTGAAAACGGCGCGGTAAACCTTAGCAGCAGCAGCGGCACTGTGGCAGTGCGCCGGCCAGCGCGCGTGTGACGGCCCACGCCCCGTACACACACACACACACACACACACACACACACACACACACACACACACACACACACACACACACACACACACACACACACACACACACACACACACACAGGCGGGAGCAACCCAGACACCAGCCGCCCGCCCGCCCCGCGCCCAAGCACACGACCCGGCCGCAACCTGCCCACCCACAGCCCGCACCCTGCGCTCACTCGCCTTTCTAGCCCAGCACCGCCTTCCCAGCCAGCCCAAGCCAAGCCCAAGCCAAGCCCAAGCCAAGCTCAAGCCAAGCCCAAGCCAAGCCCACCCCAGCAACCCCTCTGCTGACCCAAGCCACCTCACCACCCGCCCCCCCCCCCACCTCATGGTCTGCAGGATGTAGCGGTCGCTCACACCCAGGCTCTCGTTGTCGCCGCAGGCGCCGCTGCTGGTGCGGTCCTCACTGAACCGCCGCCCACCCGAGCCCACAGACACACTCGAGCCCAGCGCCCCCGCCGCCACGGCTCCTGCCTGCGCGTGGCCCTGGCCCTGGCCAGCCGCCGCCGCTGCGTCGGAGTGGCAGGCTGCGCCGCGCCCGGCGCCAGGAATGGGCGGGGCCTCAATACAGGGCGCAGGACCACCAACCGCTTCACTGACGTGCGGGGCGCGGTCGGCGGCAGCAGCGAACGCCGACGCGGCCGCCTGCGGCTGCGGCTGCGGTGGAGGCGCCAGGGCGGGTGCGGTGAACGCTGTTGCCGGGCCCCGGCCCTGTTCGGAAGCGCCTGCGCCCGCCGCCTCCGCCGCCCCCGGCCCATGTTCCCCAAGCACACCGACACAGTCGCCACCGCTGCCGCCGCCGCCGCCGGAAGCGGAGGCCGGCGCCGGTTGTGCCGCCCCGTGTGTGCCGTGGTCGAGGCCGTTCGCGGCGCCGTGCGGGTCGTGTGCTTCCCCGCCCTGCCGTGACCCCGCACTGGCGGCCGGGATCGACGACACGACAAGGCTGCCGCCGACGGCGGCCCCACCCGCGAACGTGTGCGTCTGGTGGTGCGGGTGCAGCTGCGCCTGCTGTAGCAGCTGCTGATGCTGTTGCTGGTCATGGGGATAGCCGTACACCGGTTGCGAGCCGTGCGGCTGCGGCACACAGCCGACGCCACTGCCGCCCACACCACCGCCGCCCGCCCCTGCCCCCGCCCCTGCCCCTGCCCCTGCACCACCCCCACTCCCAGCCCTGCCGCCCATGCCCCCGTGCGCCCAGGGCGGCGACGCGGCATGGCTCCCGCCGCCGCCGTACACCGCGAGCCCACCGCTGCCGCCGGCCCGAGGGGGGCTGCCGGCCGCCGTGCTCCCCGCCACCTGCTGCGCCGCATGCATGCCCCCATGCAGCACGCCGCCGTAGCTACAGGCGCCGCGGCCCGGCATGCCCATCGCCGCCATCAACGCCGCGTGGCTCCCCGCGCCCCCGCTGCCGCCGCTGCCGCTGCCGCAGGCAGCGGCACCGGCACCGGCACCGGCGACCCCGTCCGCCTGCCCGGGCGTCGCCGGCGCCGCCGCGCCTGGCATCCCTGCCGCTGCGGCCGCGGCGACGGACGCCAGCAGCGACTCCATTGCGAAGGCGTTGCGCGAGAGCGGGCTGGGCCCGGAGTGGCCCCCCAGGCCGCCAAAGCCGCTGCCCAGGCCGCAGAGGCCGCTGTTGGGCCCCGCCGCCGCCGGCGCCGCCGTGCCAGGCGCTGAGCCCACCAGGTCCCTCAGGTCCTGGCTGCGGCAGGCGGGCGAGCAGCCGCCGAAGCTGCTGTTGTCGGGGCTGCCGTGGTGCGCGCCGCCGTTGTGGCTGCAGGGCGGAGGGGCGAGGGGCAGGCGCGGTGAGGAGCGGTGAGGCGCGGTGAGGAGGGGTGCACAGGGATGCAGGAGGGGGGGTTATGTGGCCGAGCCCAGCGAAAAAGTCCAATCATCGTTCGAAAGGTGTGAGGAGCAAGTGACTGTTCGACGGTGAACAGGACAGCCCTGCACCCTGACACACCACGGCACGGCCCTCCTTTCTTATTCCCGCCTTCCCTCCTTCCTTCCTTTCCGGCTTGCACCCACCCCGCGCTGTTGCCGCTGACGTAGTCGCCAAGCATGCCCGCATAGCCCGAGTAGCGCGCCTGCAGCCGCGGCAGTAGCAGCAGCAGTAGTCGATAGAAGCAGTAGCAGAAAGAGCGGGCCAGGGAGGGTCAAACGGCTAACTGGTCATGAGCCAGCAGCATCAACCACGCAGACCTGCATCGACACACTGCACAGCATGGCACCGTCCGCCTGCCCGGCCACCCGGCCGCCCGCCGTCCTCCTGCAACCCGCCTGCATCCCTCGCTTTGCATCGGCTCGGTTCAGTTTAGGCTGGTATCTACAACCCACCCCGCCCCGCCCTTGCCCGCCGCCCTGCACCCGCACCTGCAACCCCACCCGCCCCACCTGCAGCTCGGCCCGGAACGCCTCGTGCTTGACTCCGGGCGGGCGGGCGGTGGCGAAGGCGTCCAGCGCTTCGTCCACCGTCAGGCCGCAGCACTCGATCAGGTAGCAGCACACCACGAAGCCGGTGCGGTTGAAGCCTGCGTGCGTGTGTGCGTGTGAGGGGTGGGGCAGTTTACTCCAATCCCAAAACAACCAAGCCAACAGAGCGCGGAGGAGGTTTGGTGGCAGGGGTGGAGTGCGGGATGCGGAGCAGGGAGGGTGGGTTTAGGGGTGGCGAGAACGGCCACGTGCCAGCCGACCGTGACCCGTCCTCCATTCCTTGCGCCTCCCTTCCATTGCGCCTCCGCTCTTCTCACCGTATGCGCAGTGCACCGCGATGTACAGGTCGGGGTGCTGCTCCCAGAAGGCGTTGGCGGCCGCCACCACCTCAGCCACGAAGTCGGGCGGCGGCAGCTCCTTCGCCACCTGGGTGCGCGCGCGGCGAGGTGAGGCCATGTGCGTGTGAGGCCCCGGGCGGCGTGAGCAAGCCCCTGCACAGGCATATCATCTACACACACAGCCCCCCCCTGCCCCCTGACACACACGGCGTAACCCCCATTCGCACGATGACACATCTGCCTCTTCTCAACAATTGCTGCAGTTGCTGCTCACGCTCGACCACTTCATTAACTTCATTAAGAACACGCACCAAAACACATCTGTCTAATCACTGTCCTGCGCGTATTGTTCTCCATGAGCTCTTCAACATATACACACACACGGCACACGGCACAGACGCACACACATCTTCCACACTCAACCCCGCGCTCACCAGCTGTATGTGGATGTACTGCACGTCGGGCGGGACGTCGTCCGTGTACAGGCAGTCGTGGTTGGACAGGTCCAGGATCAGACCGATCTGTGTTTGCAGTCAAAGGGGGGTTACATTCATGAATCATGATTTACTAAGAAGTGAAGTCGTTGGGGGGAGGTCGGAGGCGGGGGCAGGGGCGGGGCAGGGGCAGGGGCGGGGAGCGATGAGGCCGAGGCCGAGAGGAAGGGAAGGCGAGTGGAGAGCGGTGGGAAGGTCGGCACAGGGGATACAGGGGAGTTGGGACATGTGGCACAGACCTAACCCCCCGGCTTTATCCCTGCCCGCCCGCTCCCACGCCCACACGCCCTCTCATGAAACGGAATAAAACACAACCCCCCCCCCCCACACACACCACTTCCTTAACTAATCATGAATGTAACCCCACACACACACACCAAAAGCTTCACACCGCTGGTCAGGTCCTCACACACGCGGGCCCGCTCCCGTACCTCTGCCGCTGGCCCCCTCGCCCCCTCGCCCCCTCCCCCTGCTTATCTGAACACGAATGTAACCCCCTCCCTCTCGCCCCCACCTTGCGCCCCGCCGCCGCCTGGTCCGCCACCATCTGCGGCACCGTGAGCCGGTGCTTGGGCTGCGCCGGTAGCGACCAGCTGTCCAGGATCTCGGTGCTCAGAGGCGTCTGCGAGGGAGGGGGAGCAGGAGGGGCTGCAAAGATTGGTACAGAGAACTGTAGCGAAGAAGACAGCAGCCGTATGGGAGGGGCGTCACGTGACGTGTGGGTGCGGCCGCTGGCAGCGGGGCGGCAGGCGGAGCAAGCGGCAGCGGAGGCGCAGGCGGGCACGCGGGGGTGCTGTTGCACCCGGTGGTTGTGCTGCAGCCCCTGGGTAGGCTGTGGCAGCTGTGTGCGCCGGGCGCGGGTCCGAGGCAGACCCGCAGGGGTAGAATGGCATTGGCAGGCAGCATGCTGCACGTCGGCACGTCGGCACTCGCATCCCTTCCAGCGACCCCATGCTTCCATCTGGCGACACACCAGCCCGCCCCCTCCTCCTCCCCCTCCTCTTCCGTCCTCCTGCCCTTCCTCCTCATCCGCCCCTCCTATTACCTCCTCCTGCCCCTCCTCCTCCCCCCTATCTCCTACCCCTCCCTCCTCCTCCCCCTTTCTCCTGCCCCCACCTTCATGGGCACGAACTTGGTGGGGGCCACGGGCGCCCCCACCGCCACGTAGTCGCCCCACTTCTGCAGCTTGCCAAGCACCGTAGGCACAGACACAGCCGCCGGCGGCGCCCGAGCCCGTGCCGCGTCGCCGGCGGCGGCGCCAGCGGCGCTGCCGCCAGCGGCTGCCGCCGCGGTAGCGGGGCCGAGCAATGACGCATTTGGGAAGCCGGAGGTGGCGGCGGTGGTGGCGGAGGGTCCGCCGGCGCCGGCGGGGTGCAGGCCGTGGTCCGGCTGTGTGAGGCCGGCGCCGCCGAGGGCGCTGGCGCGGCCGAGAGCGCCGATGGAGATGCTGGCGGAGCGTGCGGCGCCGACGTGCGGGACCTCGCTCAGGGCGGGGTCGTCTTCTAGCTCGGGCTGGCCCGGGTACCAGCCTACCGCGGCGAGTGGGGGGCGGGTTGGGCAGGGCAGGGCAGGGCGTGTGGTTGTGTAAGCAGGGCAGGGCGTGTGGTTGCGTAAGCGGGGCAGGGCGTGTGGTTGCGTAAGCAGGGCAGGGCGTGTGATTGTGGAACTGGGCGCGGGAACGCGAGGGTTCGGTCGTCAGGTTCGTGTGTGTGGATGTGCGCACACAAGGCCGGGAGGCAGGCACCGACTCAGCCTTGTAGCTTGGCGCTGCTTAGCGCCCCCCGCGAACCTTCCCGCCGTGTCCGTTCCCTCGCGAGTGTCCTTCCACCCGTCCGTGACACCCTACGAAGCACAGAGCAACTTCCCCGAAGCTCCCCCCGCCACCCCTCGCCTCCCCCCAGCGCGCTCACCAGGGTCAATATCCACAACCTCGCAGCTCCGCCGTTGAGGCTTGTTGTCAGTCATTCTCCCCAAGATTCGCGCAAATCCGCTAGAACGGAGCTGGTGCGTGGGGGCCGAGGAATGCGAGTGATGCAGGACTCGCGTTTATGCCGAACCCGATGCCTACATCTGCTGTCGCCTGCTCCTTTAGATGGCAGTTATATCCTTGCTATGCTGGGCCAGCTGAAGGCCCAGCGCTGTGGAGGCTCGGCAGGCTCCACCCCCGCGCTGCACAACGCCTACTGGAACTGCTCTGTGTGAATCTTGCACACCTTAACACCTTAACATATATGAATTGAGTTGTGTAGGCAGCTGGCAAATAAACCAGGTCGCGCGCGAACTGTATTTAGGCTTTATGATAAGCTGCTTTGCTCTGCTGAGGCAGCTCCAGCGTGTAATACTGTGCGGCTGAAAGTTTTGCAACATACGTGAGCATGCGCAGTGTAAGCGTAAGTTATTTTATGAGATGTTGCACCGCAGTGCCGGGGCCTGCATCGCGGTGCGGGATCAGTGTTGAACCGCATCAACTTCGGTAAATCTTTAGTGAGTAGCAGTCTACATTAATAGACAAAGATGAGCTCGGCAGTGCGTAGGCTCGCCCCAGCGCTCCTTTTTCAAGCTGCGCAAACCCGCGCTGCTGGGCTTCAGCCAGCGGCATCAGCACGCTTCCTAGCTATCGGGTCAGTCGCGACTAGCGCGTTGTCGGGCCGCACCGGCCGTGAGGCTGTTGATGGAGGAAATCCCGACAGTCACAATCCGCTCACTCCAACCAACCACAGGCCCACCGATCAGCCTCACACGAACTCCAATGGAGGGCGCCCAGGAATCCTGGCGGCGGCGGCTGCGCTTCTCGGCGCGGGAGCGGTGACCGTCGGTGCCACCGTGGCTGCGGACGCGTCCACCCCCGTCGCGGTGAGGCCCAGCCCTGCGCGTCTGCCGGGAGCATGTGCAGTTCGCACATGCCCGAAGCGCCCACTGAATAGCTATGCCTATTCGGGGTGGGACAAACCCTGCCAGTGAGGGCGCTGTGACACAGCGCGGGAGGGGCATTGGAGTAGTGCGGCCGCTATGGAGCCTTCCGTCTGAGCACTCGGGAAGCATGGCAGGAAGCACGGCAGCGGCCGCACGGCTGCGAATGTGCCGACTGCCCAGAAAAGGTGTCGGGATGCGCAGGTGGCTTGGAGGCGCAAGCCAGTCCTGGCCCCAGGTTCTCTCGAGCAGTGGGGTCGCGTCTGTGCCCACTCCCTAGTAGGGATGTGCCACATGCCTGCCACGCGGCTGCGTGATGAGTGATGGGAGTTACATTCATGATTACTTAAGAAGTGAAGTGGGGGAGGGTTGCTGGGACCGGACCGTGACGGACCCGGCGCCTGTGTGTGACCTGCATCCCGGTGCTGCGGCACAGAGGTCAGGAGGCGCGGGGCCACCTGCAGGCCGGCAGGCCGGCACAGCACTGCTTAGCACAGCACTACCCCCCACCCCTCCCCTCAACCTCCGGATGTCATCTCACGCCATCTTCAAACCCGCCCGTCAACACGAACACGCACACAACCGCCTTCCGACTCTTCTGCTGGTCCCACACTGACTCCTGAACCCCCCAACACCACCTACAACCGACCGCACCTGCCAACTCCTACCCACCACGAACCCCCAACCCACCCCGCCCCGCCGTCCCATCCCCCCCCCCCCCACACACACACACACGCCTGGCAGGCGGCGTCAGACCCGTACGCCCGGCCCGCGGCTGCTCGTCCCCTGCCCGACCACGTGACGCTGTACCAGTACGAGGTGTGCCCGTACTGCTGCAAGGTCCGCGCCATGCTGGACTACTACAAGGTACGGTATGTGGAGATGGAGGAGAGGGGAGAGGGGGAGGAGGGAGGAGAGGGAGAGGATGACTCTGAACCAAACCCAGAAGGAAACAGAAGCGCTGCAAGGAGAGAGGGAGGGGAGGGAGGATGGAGGACGGAGGGCGGAGGATGAAGGGAAGGGGGGGCCTGGACGTATCTGGCGGCGTACCTCCATGCACACACACCTGCGCAATCCTGCACCCTTTACTTGTTCGGAACTCTAGAGTCCCCAACAAAGCCCCCGCCGCCCCCTATAACCCCCCGCCGCCCCGCAGCTGCCCTACACGGTCATCGAGGTCAACCCGCTCACCAAGGGCGAGCTGGCGTGGAGCACCTACAAGAAGGTGCCGGTGGTCAAGCTAGGCGAGGAGGTGGTGGTGGACTCCTCGGCCATCATGTCGCGCCTGGCAGTCGACGTCGCCGCCGCAGGCCGTGACCCCATGGCGGCGGCGGCGGCGGCGGCGACGGCGGCGCCTGCCAAGGCGGCGGCGGCGCCCGCCGCTGCAAAGGCGGCTGGCGGCGGCGGCTGGTTCGGCTCTAGCAGCAGCAGCAGCAGCAGTGGATCGGATGCGGGGGCGGGCGCGAAGGACCAGGCGGCGGCGAGCAGCAGCAGCGGCGGCGGGGGTGCGGACGCGGTGTCGGAGGAGGTGCGGTGGCGCAAGTGGGTGGATGAGAAGCTGGTGAAGATCCTCACAGCCAACATCTACCGCAACTGGGAGTGAGTGGGAGGGGGAGGGGCCGGGCGGGGGCGGGAAGGAGGTGTAGGGGTGGAGGTGGTGAGGGTGGAGGGAAGGGACTGGCGGCGGGGTAACCGGTTTGTTTTACATGAACTGTCGGGGATAGCGACTGGTGGGTTGCGGTGCCCCCCGAAGGGAGGAGCTGTGCTGGGACGAGGTCAGGCCTACTGATCTACCTGCAAACTCACTTGCCGCCAGCTTCTTTTACCGCCCCATTGAACAGCTCTCATCCGCCCTAACCGCCCTAACCCGCCGACCCCCGCAGTGAGTCTGTGGACACGTTCAAGTACATCACGGACCAGACCGGGTGGAGCTGGGGCACTCGCGAGGTGGCGCGCTGGGCCGGCGCCGTTATGATGTGGCAGGTGGGTGGAGGGGCAGGGAGGGAGGAGGGAGGAGGGAGGAGGGAGGAGGAAGGAGAGGAGGGAGGAGGGAGGAGGGGGTGGTGTGGGGTAGGGAGGAGGGGGGGCGGTGGGAAGGCGGGTGGGTGGGCGCCCAGCAGGACAGGTCGCCCGCCAGAAGGGCATCGGCGCATTTGGGACCGTTCGGCGTTTGGTACTGCCTGTGAGCGTGAGGTATCACTCACACATACCGTGCGCACACACGCCGCCATCGTGAGCCGTGATGCAGTCCGGCACACTCCCGCCCCTCTCCCTCACCCCATGCATCATCAATGTCACCCCCTCCCCTCCCCCTCCTTCAGATCGGCAAGCGCATGCCCGCCAAGTACGGCATTGAGGGCGACCTGCGCGTGGCGCTGTACGACACGGCCAACGACTTCGTTGACGGCGCGCTGGCGGGCGGCAAGAAACGTTTCGCGGGAGGCGAAAGGCCGAACCTGGCGGATCTGGCGGCCTTTGGAGTGATCCGGGCGGTACGGCAGACGGGCGCATTCCGCGACCTGATGGCCAACAGCCGCATCGCGCCCTGGTTCGCGGCGATGGAGGAGGCGGTGGGCGGCTCGGCGCGTGTGGCCACCACTGGCGCCAAGTCGGGCTGAGGAGGCTGAGCGGGGCGGGGCTAGATTGTTTGTGTGTTTGGGGGTGGGGTGGAGGTGGAGGGATGCAGCGAAGGTGGAGGAGCAGAGAGGCGGGAGGGCCATGTCTGGATGCAGCAGCTTATGTGCATGTAAGGGCCGGGGGCTGGAGGCGGGTGATGGATAGTGGGTGGCGCGCGTCTGGCAACGCGGCATTGCTTTAATTGTCTGTCGAACGGACGGGCGACTGGATGGGGTGTCACCAGACAAGACTCGGCCAGACAGTGTATGCGGCAGCGTGTAGCGTAATGTGAGCTGCCCTTGGCTTCAGCTGAGCTTGCCGGTGTCGAGATTCATGTGGAATTGCGGCTGGTGTAGGCCTTGGCTCGAGTCGGCTGGGGTAAAAGGAACGATGCATCATTGCCGATGTCGTATCTACTCTTGAATTATCAGCGAAAACAGCAGTATTATGTGAGACAAGAGTGGGTCAGGCCAAAAGCACGATCAGTTACACGTGATTGGTCAACCCGGTCAACGTCAACATGAGGTTCGGACCAGTCATACAGTGATACAGACATGCGTTGACAGGCGTCAATCCCACATCCACATGAACTTGATCTACGTCACTATACCAGTAGTCAGAGGTCGTCACTCAACCCCATGTCTTCGGCCGCACACAGCCGTGGCATCCGCAGGCGCCAAGTGAACCCAACCTGAACCGCACGCTGGACACCACACTTCTACTTCTCCCCCTCCACCTACTCCTCCTGCCCAGCATCCGGCACCTCCTCCTCCTGCTCACCCTCCTGCCCCTGCTGCTTGCGCTGCTTCATCTTGCGGCCGGCGTCGCTGGTGCCGCTGGTGCCGCCGCCGCCCGCGCCGTCGTCCAGGGTGCGGCTCTTCTCCCCGGTGGTGTGGTCGATGACGCGCGAGCCGCCGATGTGGCCACCCACCTGAGGGGGGGGCGGTGAGGGCGCGCGGCAGCGCAGGCAGAGGGGAGGCGGAGGTGTAGAGGAGGAGTGCCTGGTACGGACGTACGGTGACTAGGTGGTTGCAGAGGCAACGCGTGTGGGGTGGCAAGGACTTGGGACATGGGGACCCTGAAGAGTCATACTAGGCTTGCCTGTGTGGCCCGGCGTCATTGCCGTAACGTCCAACCCATGTCCCCACGCACACGCACAGCCCCCACTTCCAACCCACAACGCAGGAGTCAGCGTGGGAGTGGACGTGTGGCCCCACGCACCTTGATCCGCTCCATGCTGTATTCGATACGGCGGCGCGCGCAGGTGGTGGCGGCGGGGCGGCAAGGCAGTTGAGGCATCATCGTACACGTGGTCCGGGCGGTGATGTAACAAATGAAGGACAGTGGAGATGATGGAGGCAGCGGCGGAGGCGGCGGACGCGTGAGGGGGCGGCGTCCCAGAGCAATACGCGGGCGAATGATATTGGTAAGGAGTGCGTTGGTGTTGATGGTGGTTTGCGATGTGTGCCGCCGCAGAGCTCAGTGACCCGCATGCGGACATGCCCCAGCCCTGCCCGCCGTCCCATACCGCCCAGCGCCCCATCTAGCACATGACCCCATCACTCTGCCTCCCGCTGTGGTGATTCGGGGCCACACTCCGGGCATACGCCATACGGTACGCCCGGCCCACACTCTGTCCCAGTCGCTGCACCTCCCCCGCCCCCCCGTCACGCCTCCCCGTCCACCCACACCACCCGCGCACCCACCCAGCATGCCCTCCTCCCCGCGCCACGCACCCAACGTCCCAACATGCCACCCAACCGCTCCTTCCATCCCAACCGCTCCTTCCATGCCCCACTCCTCATCAGCGCAACCACCTCACCTGTCACACTCCTCGAAGCGCTTGCCAACCAGCTCCTGAGCCGCCGCGTCGCGCTCCTCAGCCGAAGCGCCGCCGTGGCCGCGACCTGTCATGATTGCTTGGCGAATTTGTTCGCTTGGCGGTGCGCGGGTGTGGCGTGGGGAGTCCGGATACGAGAGCTCAGACCTCGAGGCTCGGACAGGGTCGGGTGTTGCTTTACAGTATTGCAATGGCGGATGTAAGAATGAGCGAAAGCGCAGCTGCACAGAGCAGGAACTGAGAGGCGATTATGAAGTGGAATCATGCGCGGGAGCATGCGGGGCGCTGGATGGCAGCACGCCACGCCGCTGACGTTGCCCGGGATGACGCGCGTGGGGTTACGGTTACGGCGACCCTTCGGATATTGAGCTTGAGCTGACAGCGTGGGCGTAGGCCTGCCACCGCCAATCGTCTCTTTGCTGTGTATAGACGTGTGCCGCTTGATGTCCGTATGCACATTATGTGAACCAATTTGTCGGCGCCATGCCCGGGATGTCTCAGCGTGCATGTGTTCGTGTGCCCCTGCCCTCCCCGAAGGCGTGCGCGTGTCCACAAACCCCTCGGCCACGCCCTTCCAGCTGCCCCATGCTCCCCAGGACCTGTCCGCGCTCTGCCACATTACCTGTGACCGCAGGCTCAAATCTGCAGAATCGATTCGCATCGACACGCGTGCAGTTGCCACGACAGGGGAACAATCCGCGCCGCTGGCCAGACCGGCCACATGTTGAAAGTCCCGAAGACAATTGCATTTGAACTATAAGAAAGAAGCATACTGACTTGCAACACGGCCGCGTGAAGACGATTGCGAAAGGGTTTCTGCCCCAGCTCTGTGTTCTTGAACACGCTAGTCAGCCAATGCAGCAGTTGCCACAACAATGTTGACATGAAAACATCTACTTTGAGCTAGCCCGAAAGCCGGGCTTTTGCAGTTACTCGTCTATTCGGGGCCTCGGCGAGCGAGCCATGGCGCTGCCTGATGGAGCCATAGCCTTGATAAAAAGTCTTCGGGTGCGGATGGCTGGGACGCAGCTAGCGCGGGCCAGAATATACATAGCGAAAAAGGTTGTGCTAGCTGCCGCGCCCCTGCTATTGATTAAGCTTGATGATTCATGTGTGCAGGTTGCAGGTGCATCCGGAGCAGTCGAGGGGGAAGGAGCTCTGCATTCGCTCAGGTAGGACTCAGGTCGACATGTCGAGTTGGAGGCCGGTCGGAGTTTGCGTTCTTGGTCATTGTACCTCTCGCCAACATAAGAGGATGGGCACGGCCCCGAAAGCAAGGGGCTGTGGGCAGCGGCCCGCCAAGCCAACTGCTTCGGAGTTCCTCGGAGGACACAGTTCACAGCCAACTCCCTCCCCTTCCACCACGCTTCCTCGCGCGCTGGCCAGCGCCCCAGGCCGCGGCAGCCCACCCAACGCTCCAGCCTCTCCCGCCTCATACCACACACATCGTAATTGCATACTCCCTCACGTACCTCTTCACCCTCTCGTGCCTCCTGCTGTGTATATTCCATTCCACGCAGGCGCTCTTCCCGCCGGACGCTTGACCACGACGGCACTGGTGCCACCGCCGCCACCGGCGAGCGCCACGCCCCGCTCAGCGCCCACTCCTTCACCGCCCTGCCGCAGCCGCGGTTCCCAGGCGTCGCCGTCGGCGCCAGCCTCGCCGGCGGCGGCGGCAGCGCCAGCTTCTCTGTGCCCTCCACCGCCATCTCGGCGGCGGCGCTCGCCGCCGCCAACGCCAGCAACGGCGGCGCCGCCGTCCTCAGCGGCGTCTCTCTACCTCTCATTCCCTCCGCCGGTTCAAGCCCTGTGTCCTCGCCCTCGCGCCTCGGGCCTCGGGGCAGCGGCGTCGGGCTGGGCACTGGCGCCGGCGCCGGCTTCGCCGGCCCGGCCTCACCCAACGCCTCAATCGCGGGCGCGGTCCCCTTCCTGCCGTACACACCAGGGCCGGGACTGGGTGTCGGAGGCGCGCCAGTGCTGCCGGCGTCGCCGTCGGGCTCGGGCGTGCACTCCTTCCCGCTGCTAGCGGTGGGACGCACCTCTGGCGCCGCACTCACTGGCGGCGGCGGCGGCGGCGGCGGCTCGGCGCCGCTGCCATTCCACATCAGCGGCAACCCAATGGCGCTGGTGCATGAGCCGCCGGTTCTGCTCTGCTCCTCGCCGCCTGGCGGCGGCGGCGGTGGCGGCGGCAGTACGGGCGGCGGCGCTGTGAGCATTGCCGGCAGCGCAGGCAGCATCGGCGGCGGCATCGTGAGCCTTGCTGGTGGCGGCGGTGGCGGCGGCAGCTTTGTCTTCCCCAGCAGTCCCGGCGGCGGCAGCGGTCTGACGGCGCCGGGGGTGCTGAGCCTGACCGGCGGCGGCACCGGCGGCGCTGCTGGCGGCGGCGGCGGCGGTGGCGGCGGCGGCGGCGGCCCGATCTCGGCGCCGCTGCCGGTGCCGATGTCGGGCCGGCGGTTGGGCAACCTGGTGGCGGCTGCAGCCGGCGGCGGCGGCGGCGGCGGCGGCGGCGGCGGACTGGGGCCACTTGGGTCTTCGCCGGGGGCGTCGGCCGTTGGCGTCGCCCACGTGGCTCGGGCTGCAGGGTCGCCGTCGGGTGGGCACGTCGCCGGCTCCGTCGCGTCGCAGCTACAGCCGGTGGCTTCGTCCGGGCCCCCGGGGGCTGTAGCAGGGGAGGTGATGAGCAGCAGCAGCCCCGGTGGCGGCGGCGCGCCGACGGTGATGCCGCGCCCGCAGCGGCCCTCGGCCTCGGGCGCCGGCTCTCCGTCACCCGGCGGCACGCCCGCCGCCGGCGCCAGCCCAGCCACCAGCTCCCGCTGTCTTTTGCCACCTGACTTCACGCCCTTCGCCAGCCCTGACATCGCCAGGCTGAACCGGCTGCGCCCGACGTCGGCTGGCGCCGCCGCCGCCGCCGCCGCCGCCGCCGCTGGTGGCTCGCCGCTACCGTACCCACTGCCTCAGGCCGCTTTGCCAGGTGGCGGCGGCGGCGGCGGCGGCGGCAGCGGCATGTTTGACCTGTCAATAACCGGCGGCCGCCGCCTCAGCATCGCTGGCGACGCCGCCGCCGCCGCAGGGTCACAGAAGCTGGTGCTGGCGGCTGGGCACGAGCTCAGCGCGACACTCAGTGGCACGCTCCACGCCCACGGCAGCGGCGGCGCGGCCGGCGGCGCCGCCAGCAGCGGCGGCGCGCCGCCGCTGCACCCGCCGCCGGCGCCGCTGCACAGCCTGACGTCGGGCCCGTCGGCGACGCATCTGAGCTTTGGACCCGAGATTGTGGCCAGCGTCGCCGTCGGCGGCGGGCGGCGGCTGAGCATGACTGGGGCGGCGGGCGGCGGCGGCGGCGGCCACGACAGTGGCGGCGGCGGCCCCTCGCAGCGATTAGTCATGGCGGCGGCTCACGAGCTGAGCAACACGCTCGCGGCGACGCACCAGCAGCACCACGCCCTCAATCAGTCGCAGGCGCAGCAGCAGGCAGGCGCGCAGTCGCCGTCACGACGCGACTCCACCACCACCACCACCGCAGCCCAGCTACAGCTGCAGCTGCCGCCGTCGCTCCTGCTACAGCCGTCGCCGGGCAGCGGCGCGGCCACCGCCGCCACCGTCAGCCGGCCCATCTCCGCCGGTGGCGCCGCCGCGGCGGTGGCAGTTGCTACTGCCGCAGGCAGTGGTAGTAGCAGCACTGGCGGCGGCGGCGGCGGCAGCAGGTCGCAGCTACAGGCCGCTCAAGCCGGTCCGCTACCCGGAGGGCAGGCGCCCTCTGCGTCGCCGCTGGCACCGCCGCCGGCGATTGCCTCGGCGCCGCCGGTGCTACAGCCGCTGCTGCTGTCGCCTGCCATGCGTGCGTCCTTCACTGGCGCCCCCAGTCCTGCCACCTCCCCGACCAAATCCATGTCTTCGGCCGCCGCCACCTTCGTGGCTGCAGCCACTACAGCCAACGGCAGCAACGGCGGCAGTAGCAGCCCCACGCGCGTGCCGGTGCTACAGCCGCGGCTGTCTGAACCCGGCGCCGGCGCCGGCTTTTCGTCATTCGCACCTGCTAGTGGCGGTAGCAGCGGCCCCGCCGCCCTTGACCGGCCCGTGTCCGCCCTCCGAGCCAGCCTCACGCCGCTACCGGCGGCGCTCGTGCAGTCAGCGGCAGCCAAGGCGGCAGCGGCGGCGGCGGCAGCCGCAGCAGGCGCCGCCCTGTCGCCGCCGTCGCTGGCTCCACACGTCCCAGCCAGCCCGCCCGCGCACCACCGCTCCCCGCGGCCCGACCCGCTGCTCCGCCGGCCGTCCACCTCCGGCGGCCCAGGCGCCATTGGCGGCGGCGGCGGCGGCGGCGGCGTGGCGGCGATGTCGCCGCCGCCGACTCGGCCGCCGGCACTCAGCGCCCGGTCGGGTTCACTGGCACCGCTGCGCGGCGCTGCTGCCGCAGCGGCGGCGGCGCCGCCGCAGCTGCTGCCTGTAGTGATTGGCCCGGGCGCTGTTGCGGAGTCGACGCTGCATGCTGATGATGAGGAGCACGGCGCCGACGACGATGGTGGCGTGGAGGAGGAGGAGAACGAGGAGGAGGAGTTTGGCGGCATCAGGACTGCGGCGGAGGACGCAGAGGCGCCAGGAGAAGCTGTCGGGGCACGCAGCGGCGGCGGCGGCGGCGGCGGCGGGATGGAGCTAACGGTGAGGGGGCTGCAAGCGCCTGACCCGGCGGCGGCGGGCGCGGCGGCGGGCGGGGTGGTGAGCGCGACGGGAGGGTTGCGGTCGCATTCGGCCCGCCAGCTGACTTATCTGAATGATTCCTACGCCATCATAGAGCCTAGTGGCGTCGCAAACAACGGCCATGGAAGCGGCGGCGGTGGCGGCGGCGGCGGCATGGCGGTGCAAAGCAGCGTGCGCCAACCAATGCAAACAGAATCCGTGCGCTTCGGCGGCGGAGGCGGCGGCAACGGCTGTGCCGGGCTGCTGGGCGCGACGCCGCGGCTAGTGACGGGATTGCCGCACCCCTCCGCCGTGGTTGCGAAGCTCATGTCGGGCGGCGCCGGTGCCGCCGCCGCCGCCGCCGCCGCCGCCGGAGGCGCCGCCGATGACGGCGGCGGCGGCGGCGGCTGTCATTCGCTGTGGGCGCCCGACCACGACGTCCTGCCCGCCATATCGGCGGCGGCACGAGTGAGCAGCGCCGGCAGCCGGCGGGCGTCCCTGACGTCTGGCGGCGCTGCCGGCAGCGGCGGTGGCGGCGGCGGCGGCGGCGGCTCGCCCTTCCCCGCTCCGCGGGGACCGTCCTACCCCGGCGGCGGCGGCGCAGGGGCCGCCGGCGGCGGCTACGGCTATGACATCCTGCCGCCGACACGCTTCCGCGCTGTCGGTATCGACGCCGGAATGGCGCACCTTGACAATGATTTCACCTGACAACACGCCCAGCCCGCCGCCCAGCGGCAGACCCACGGCCCCCGCGTCCGCCGCCGCCAGAAACGCCCACAGGCCGTCGCCGCCGCCGCCACCGCCGCCAGTGGCTCAAGCTATCTGCAGAACCTCGCAGCAGCTGCATCCTGCGCAACCGTCGCCGCCGCCAATGCGGCGGCGGCGGCGCCGCAGGGCGCGAGCGGGGCCCGTCGCCAGCGGTCTGTCAGCGACAGCGGCTGTGGCGGTGGCGGCGGCGGCGACGGCCTGTGGGCGTTTCTGGCGGCGGCGGACGCGGGGGCCGTGGGTCTGCCGCTGGGCGGCGGGCTGGGCGTGTTGGGAGGTGACATGATTGCCAAGGTGCGCCAGGCGCAGCTGAGCAGGCCCAACACACGGTACGTTGCGCCTGGCAGTGGCGGTAGTGGCGGTAGTGGCGGTGGTGGCGGTGACGGAGCAGTGGGCAGCCTAAGCCATACTATGGAGAAATGCACCCTACAGCCGTCGGTGACGGCGGCGGCGGCAGCGGCGGCGACGGTGGCGGCAGTGGG
>NC_057010.1:900521-928398 GCF_000002595.2 Chlamydomonas reinhardtii | reverse complement strand
AGGGGCCGCCGGCGGCGGCTACGGCTATGACATCCTGCCGCCGACACGCTTCCGCGCTGTCGGCAGCGACGCCGGAAGCGGCGCTTCTGACGGCGGTTCCGGAGGGCTGCGGCTGCCGGCGGCGGCGCCGCCACGTGTGCGCTCCGCCAACCCTATCGTCGGCCGCACCGCCGCCGCCACCGCCGCCGCCGCCGCCACCGCCGCCAGTGGCTCAAGCTATCTGCAGAACCTCGCAGCAGCTGCATCCTGCGCAACCGTCGCCGCCGCCAATGCGGCGGCGGCGGCGCCGCAGGGCGCGAGCGGGGCCCGTCGCCAGCGGTCTGTCAGCGACAGCGGCTGTGGCGGTGGCGGCGGCGGCGACGGCCTGTGGGCGTTTCTGGCGGCGGCGGACGCGGGGGCCGTGGGTCTGCCGCTGGGCGGCGGGCTGGGCGTGTTGGGAGGTGACATGATTGCCAAGGTGCGCCAGGCGCAGCTGAGCAGGCCCAACACACGGTACGTTGCGCCTGGCAGTGGCGGTAGTGGCGGTAGTGGCGGTGGTGGCGGTGACGGAGCAGTGGGCAGCCTAAGCCATACTATGGAGAAATGCACCCTACAGCCGTCGGTGACGGCGGCGGCGGCAGCGGCGGCGACGGTGGCGGCAGTGGGCACGTGGAGCGGAGGTGGCGGCGGTGGCGGCGGCGGCAGGGTCAGGCGGCCGCAGACGGCGGCGGCGGCGGTAACGCTGCCGGTGCTGACGGCGGCGGCGGCGGCGGCGCGGCCGCTGGAGGCAAGTGTGGGCAGCCTGCCGCTCAAGGCGCTGGCGGGCGGCGGCCAGGCGGCGGCGGCGGCGGCGGCGGCGGCGCGGGCGAGGTAGCGGCGGCGGCGGCGGCGGCGGCGCGGGCGAGGTAGCGGCGGCGGCGGCGGCGGCGAAATGTTTGCTATCCTGAGAGCGAGGCGCGTTATGTGTGACGGCATCATCCAGATTTGCATCTCCGCAGGATGGGACTTGCATGTGTTGTGCATGATACCGACTTCACGTTTGTGGCGCGAAGGTGGGGATGAATATGCACTGTATATAAACACACGCGCGGGTGTCCATTTTGTCCCTCTTTTTATAACATGCTCATACGACTTTGACAAATGCGTGCGGGGCGGCTGGGTTCGATGCATTGACACCGCCGCATGAGCTGCAGGGCGTTAGTGAGTGCGAGATGCGGGGTGCGTGCGCGCCGCTGACCGCCACCACTCCCACGTGTGCTGCACTATCTACCGGTAGCCTTTATATATTGCATACAAATCCTTTGAACCGCGAATGCCTTAACCATGTAACATGAAGTGAAAATAAGTACCCTGGCTACCTTGCTCTCGGACTGTCCGACAAATAACACGGCAGTCGCTGTGGGCCGATGACTGCGTTGGCCAGTCCGCCAGCTCATCAGCAGGAGTTCAGCAGTGGCTTTACCCGCGGCCGGGATCGCCGCTTCAGATAGTCGCGTGACCGCCTTCGGCTCGTGCTACTGCTGATGCTGCAGCTGCTACTGCTTCTACTGCTACTGCCATTGGGGCCGCATCGTCAGTCGCTGGCAGTAGCGGGGGCACCGGCGGGCGCTGGTACCAACAGCACCGGCACTGCCAGCACCGTCAGCGGCAGCACCGGCGGCGGCAGCGGTGTCCACCTCAGTGCTCATGCGGCGCCGGCGGCTGATGCGCACACAAGTGCGGGTGCGGGTGCGAGTGAGGCGGCGGGCAGTGCCACCGGCAGCGGCGGCGGCGGCGGTCAGGCGCCCGGCACAGCGGAGGGCGACGACGACTTGGCCCTCTGGAACGCAGGTGGGCGGCGGCGTGAGTGCGTGGTGTACGTGGCGGCGTGGGTGGGTGCAGGTGGTCGAGTTGCAGGGTGGACAGGTAGGGCGATCGGGCTTGTGATGAGCTGCAGTCAACGGGTTGCACTTGATTGCGGCTTGAGCGCTGTGTGTGGGGTCTGCCTGTTATTGCTCGGTATGGGTTGCGCCTGTGCCTCGTCGCGTTGCGCCTCCCAGCGGCCTCACGCACCTGTTTCCGCGCTTGCTGGTGGAAATGCCGCCGCCCTGACGCACTTGCTGCCACCCGCCAATGTTGCACCACGTACGTCTGGACACAGCTCTGCCCGACCCGCTGCCCTGCTGCTGCTGCCCTGCTGCTGCTGCCCTGCTGCTGCTGCTGTGCAGCCTTTGACGCCCTGCTGCAGCAGCTGGCGGCACTGGAGGCCCTGGCGCCACTGCCCCTGGAGGGGGAGGAGGGGCAGGCGGGGGAGGAGGGGGAGGAGGGCGGAGGTGGTGCAGCGGGACGGCAGCAGCAGCAACGGCAGGAGGAGGGGGGAGCAGCAGGAGGAAGCGTTGCGGCGTCGGCGGCATTAGGGAACGGACCAGCAGCGTCGGCGGCACCGGCAGCGGCGGCACCGGCTTACGGCGGCGACGGCAGCGGCGGCGGCGGCAGTAGCACACTGGACGGCGCTACTGCCGATGGCCACGGCAGCGACTACGATGATGGCGGCTGGTCGCAGGAGCTGGTGGCAGGTATGGCGGATGACCTGCTGACACGCATGTCCGACCTGTGGGTGGCAGTGGCGCCGGAGGTGGCGGCGCCGCCAGCAGACGGCGGCGGCGGCAGCAGCAGCAGTAGCGGCGGTGGCGACGGCTGGTCGGAGTTGGCAGGTGAGGCGGCGGCAGGTGGGGCGGCGGCGGCGGGTAATGGGGTCGGCAAGCCCTGGACCCCTGGGGGAGGAGGGGGCTGGTGGGTGTGCAGCTAGGCACAGTGATTGCGCTGATGTGTGCGCCGCTGTGTCCGGTGCGACAGCTGGGTGTGACGTGCCAGGTGCAACACACACACACACACACACACTCACACACATACACACACACACACACGCACACACACACGCACACATGTACACACAGGTCTGCAGGAGTTTGCCAGCTTGTTGGCGCTGCTGGAGCAACACCAGCAGCAGCAGGGGCAGCAGCAGCAGGGGCAGGTGCCGCTGGGGCAGCCGCAGCCGCAGCAGCAGCCGCAGCCGCAGCCGCAGCCGCAGGGGCAGCAGCCGGGTCACGGGCGGCGGCGGCTGCACCAGACGGGCCCGGTGGGCAGCGGCAACTACGCCAACGCGTTCCGACTTGTGTTCGGGAACTTCTTCGACCTGGTGGGAGGAGGTGCGCGCGAGCGTGCGAGCGAGAGAGCATGCGTGTGTGTTCTCTGTCTGCACCCTACTTATACGTACTCCTCTCCCTTGACCTCTCTACCACTCACGCTCCCTCTGCTCCCAACATCCACCCCCCCACCCCAGCCCGCCCCTCCCCCCTCTCCCAATCCTCGCCCTCCCCTCTACCCCCCTCCTCGCCCCCTCCTTCCCACCCCTCCCCCACCCCCCTCGGCCCCCTCCCCTCCCCCTCCTCGCCCTCCTCTGCCTCCCCCGCGTCGCCCCCGCTTGGTTCGGTTTCGTTTGGGCCGGCATTTACAGTCCCCCTCTCCTGCCCCTCCTGTCCCCCTCTCCTCCCCCTCTCTTCTCCTCCCCCTCTCCTCTCCTCCCCCTCTCCTCTCCTCCCCCTCTCCTCTCCTCTCCTCTCCTCCCCACCAGCCGGCCGCTACCTGGCCACGCTGGCTGCGGAGGCCAATCTGCTGCTGCTCAACCTGCCCTGGATCCGTGACCTGGCCTACCTCGCCACGGCGCCGCTGGACAACCTGGTCAACTCCAACCCCCTGCCGCTGCCGCAGAGCAACGCGCAGGTGAGGCGTGGGTGTGGTGTGGGTGTGTGGTGGTGGTGTGTGGGTTTGGGTGTGCATGTGTGTGTATGTGTGTGTGTGTGTGTTTGTGAATGTGGGTGCACATGTGCGCAATCTCACATGTGCTGCCACGCTGGACGGACGCAGCTGCGCGCGCTGCTTGTGACGGCACTGAACGCCTACTGCACGCCGGAGGTCACCACGCCGCCGGCGCTGCTGCTGGGGTCGTACAAGGGCCCCACCCTCAGCCTGGCCATACAACCAGCCGTGTGCCCGGTGCAGGTGCGTGCGTGCACCCCTGTTGATAAGCGCGTGTTAAGAGCGCGTAATTGGGAAAGTGTTTGTGTGTTGCCAAGCGTGTTTTGATAGCAGCGCAGTGTCCACCCTTTTTACCTTGCGCTCTGGACACACGCAAGCGCGTCTCCTTCCCTCTGCCCTTAGACGAACACGTGCGCATGTGCGCACACCCCGTGTGCACTGCCGCACACAGGTGGACTTGGAGACGGGCAAACGCTCCATCCAATGGGACGCCTGCACACCCGCCCGCCTCAGCATCACCCTCACACCAGGTGTGTGTGTGTGTGCGTGTGTGCTTGTGTGTGTGTGTGTGTGCGTGTGTGCTTGTGTGTGTGTGTGTGTGTGTGTGTGTGTGCGTGCTTGTGTGTGTGTGTAATTGTGTGGTCGGGGCCTGTGTGGCCCGGGCATCCGGTTTCACGAGGCAGGAAGAATCGCAAAGATCGTGCGCACCACCTTGGGACTACACCTGCAGGTCAGCTGTGTGTGCGGGCCGATTCAACACGTGTGCGCCCCTGCCCGCTTGCCTGGGGTGCTACCCGGCGGGCTGCGCGGCTTGTTGCTGTGCTGCCCCCACACGCCCACGAAACACGCACATGCGCACCCCAACACGACGCATGCACCCCAACGCACGCACGCGCGCACCCCAACACGCACGCACACGCACCCCGACACTGACGCACGCACGCACCCCAACACACGCACACACAACGCGCTCGCGCCCGCAGCCACCTACACGGGCAAGTACTATAGCGCGGGCCGGTACGCGGGCAAGGCCTGCCGCTACAGCCGGGTCCTGGGCACCGACGTGACGCTGCGGCTGGGCGGCGGCAGCACCGCCACCACCCTGCGCAGCTCGGCACGGCAGCTCGACATCGTGCCCGTCCTCAACCAGTTCTTCTTCAGGGTGCGGCGGGGTGGGTGGGAGCTAGCATGCATGTGTTAAAGAGCACAAGCATGCATGTGTTGTGTGTGTGTGTGTGTGTGTGTGTGTGTGTGTGTGTGTGTGTGTTGAAAGGACACACGCCTGCGTGTTACGGAGCACAAGGACGCACACACGCCTGTGCGTGTATGCGTGTTGGGGTCACGTGTGTGTGCACGTGTGTGTTGGGGTCATGTGTGTGCGGTACGTTCGAAGGCACACAAACCCGGGTTTGTCGCTCACCCGCGCTGGCGGCCGGGCATTAGCAGTTACGCGGGCGGCCACTTCCGGCACGCCTCCCGCCCTCCCTGCTGCTGCCCCTCCCACATCCCACATCCCACCTGCCATATCCCACCTGCAGCCTCCCACCTGCCGCCTCGCACTCGCAGGGTCTGTTCAGCGCCTTTGTCGCCGACAACATCGCCACCCGCAACATCACGGGAGGGCCGGTGCTGCAGGCCTCGTCCGTGGCAGCGCCTGCGCCCGGCGCCGGCACCAATGGGGCTGTGGTGTTCCGCACGCCCGCGGCAGCCGCGGCGGCGGCAGCAGCGGGAGCAGCAGGGGGCTCGGGTTTACAGGGCGGCGGCGGCGGTGTGGGTGGAGGGGCAGGCGGCGGGGTAAGTAGTGCCGGGGAGGAGGTGCCTACCTTGTACAAGGCCAGCGGCTGACACGGGGTGCCGCTTAACGGTAGGCGTTTATGTGCTGGCTGTGCCCCTATTGCGCGGCATCAATGGCGGTTTGGTGCGCGCCTTGACGACGGGGTGCGTTGGGGCATGCCAAGCGAAGCCAATGACGACACCGCTGGGCTGTGTGGGGTGCAAAGTACGCGGAACGAAGGACGTGCGGAGGCCGCTGAGAGCAGGTTACGTAGGGTGGCGGCGTGGCGGCGGCGTCTGACGTATGCCACTCGCACGGAGAAACTCATATTGGCATCGTTCAGTATGTTTTCGAACATGGCCAGTCGACTACGTTATTGTGATGCCTAATTGTGTGTTAGATGCTTGTAATCGCGAAATGGCGGCCATATGGGAGGCTGAGCGTCGCGCAATTGTGGGCGGTTTGGGCGGGGGTATGGGTTTGGGCAGGGTTAAGTGGGTAACGCACGCAGGGTGTGGGAAGCCGGGATGTGACCGGGGCAAGAGGACACGGAGTGGGAAGCATGTGATGTCCTAGCATGGTGCAAAGGATTGTGGAGTTCGCACGAGAGACCATGGACGTGCTGTTTTGCTTGCTGTCTGGCCCGCTGCTTCCTTCCCGGTTTCTTACGCTTCCACTCACTCCCTCCCTCACATGTGCTGCTGGACGACGGTGGCGCTGGTGTTTCCAGGTTGGTTTCGGATGCCGCGCGCCCCGCAGCTCCGCTCCGCGCCAGCCCGCCAGCCGTCCGACAGCCTAGCCATCGCAACCTGGCTATATCAGTGATGGGTCGGCGGCGCTCCTCAATTGCCCGTGGCGTTTACCGTCTGGATGAGGTAACATGTCTGCTGTGGCCGCCTCCTGCTAACCGGCCTTCTATGCGTGCTAGCGACTACAACTTCTCTTCGTGTCGCGCACATTCGCGTTCGCGTTTCGACAGCACTCCGCTAACCGTACGCTGCATCCCATGTCACTTGACTCCCTTAGGGGCACGCCCCATGGATCGCATGGCGGTCCGCTAGTGGGCGATGCTGGACGAGGCAATGGCACGAACACCATGTCGGGCCAAATGCCTTCGCCGAGCTGTTTAAGTGGCCGCGAACCGCACATTACGTGTATGCGGATGTTTGACGCTGACATGAGAACAATTGTAGTACGCAAGCGTTGACCAGTCCCGGCGAGAACATGGCTTCGGCGGAGGGTCCTGGGGCCCCAGCCAGCCTGCAGGATTCACTGACACCTATAGTTGCACCTCCCGCGAATGTAACACCTAGCGCAACGACGGTCGCATCCCCAGACACCGCGCCAAGTGGCCCCACACCAATGTGCACCGACGAGCCTCCTGCGGCCGCTCCTCAGTTGATTGCTCCAACAATGACTCAGCCAGGGTCCACTACCGCAGCGCAGAATACATCAATGCCTCCTCCGGCGAACACGCCATCCGCCCAAACAGCCCCCGCGCAGGCCCTTGTGCCACAGGTTAGTCCATGCGCTTTTCTTACTCACATGCATTGTTGCTGGTGTGGTCGGGTAACCCCGAGGACCTTGTATCAAGAACCTGCGTGCTTGCGAAATTGCCGCGAACTTTCAGCGACACGCCCTTTTGTGCATTCCTGCAGAGCCTTACGGACCCTATCTATGGATACCTGGTCGCTGACGCCTCGTTCGTGGCCGCGGTCAAGCGGCAGGATGTGACACAGGCTGCGCAGGCAGCGGCAAAGACCATCAAGGCAAGCTGAGCTTCAGGCAGAGTCAAGGCCGCTGCATGTGCACTGCCGGGCGGGGATGCTTAGCCATCGCGGAGGCCCGGGTTAGAGCTTCGGTGGGGCTGAGGTCGGGCGGGGCGCGTTGGCTTCTGACACGTGCTCGGTCACACACACTCACACACACGCGGTCCCAAACCCCAGGCCAGCCCAAACTTGATCCTTTTCACACAGACCCGTATTACTGCTCCCACCAACCACAGACTAACCTGTCTGCCATCATGAGTCGCATCAAGCCACAGCAGAACATGGCCATGGCCAGCCTGCTGCAGACCCCAGGCGGCAGTAGCGCCGGCGCCGGTCCGGGCGGGCTGGCCGTGGCAGCAGCAGCTGGAGCTGGAGCTGGAGCTGGAGGCGCAGCCCCGGGCGCGCCGCTGCTACCCCCCATGGGCGGCGGGTACGGGCAGCAGCAGCAGCAGCAGCAACAGCAGTCGGGCGAGCAGCGGCTGTCGGATGATGGGCGGGGTGGCGGGGGCGGCTTCCGGCGCGGGGGCAGCAGCGAGCCGGCGGACTTGCCCGGGCGGGTGCGGGAGCTGCGGCGCGGCGACTGGTGAGCCGTGCGCGTATGGGGAGAGAGGGAGGGAGAGGGGTGGGAGGGAGAGGGGTGGGAGGGAGAGGGAGGGAGGGAGGGAGGGAGAGGGAGGGAGAGAGGAAGGGAGGGAGGGAGCGAGGGACGGAGGAAGGGAGGGAGCGAGGGAGAGAGGAAGGGAGGCGTGGCAGACTGGTGGTGGATTGGGGCCGGGGCTTGGGGGCCAGGAAGCAGGGACGCGTCGGGGCGTCCGAGGCTGAGTCAACGACGGCGGAGGCCGGGCCTCAGGCGCACGGGTGTGGGCCGGGGCGTTTAACAACAACCTGGGCAGCACTCCTGGGGGACTGGACGCAGCATGGGAGCGGCCAGTTGCTCTGCGTCATGGCGGCGTGTGCTAACAGGTGGATCCGCTGAGCTCGAGGCGCACCTCCTGACTCTCCTAGCTTCTCCGCATTAACGTGTCTATCAACCTCCCTCCCCTCCCACTCACCTCCTCCCTCCCCCCTCCCCTCCCCCCCCCCTTCACCTCCCCAGGGTGGTCATCCGCAGCGCCAACAAGTCCACGGACCCGGAGCTGCTGGGCCACGACGCCTGGGTGGCGCGCGTGGAGCACAACGGCTGGGTGGAGCTGCAGGTGCCCAAGCTGGGTGAGCGGGGGAGGAGAGGCGGTGTGTGTGTGTGTGTGTGTGTGTGTGTGGTGTGGGGGTGGGGGTGATGGAGAGGGGCGGCGGGCGGCTGCTGGCTGCGGGCAGCCTGGCCTGGTATCACTGGCCTGGTATCACTGGCCTGGCAGCACTGGCCTGGCAGGCCTTGTTGTGGAGGGGTGCGGGCGACGATGGGGGGCACAGGGGACGCGGGCACGTGGCAAGGAGAGGGAGAGGCCAGGGTTGGAGGGCGGCAAGAGGCGAGAGGCGGGAGGGCTGAGAAGCGCTGTAGGAACACGAGCCCACGCGCACACCCTGAACCCGAACAGCTCGGTGCGTCAGGCTGGAGTGGGGCTGAGTGAGGGGGAGTGGGATTGGGACCGAGGGCTGCGGGCAGCAGGCTGGGGGGGGGGGAGGAAGCCGGGCCTTGCATGGTTGAAAGGGGACGAGGGTGGGTTGTAAACCGTGGTTGTAAACCGTACAGCAAGGCAGCAGGTGGAGAAGAGGTGATGAGAGAGGGAGGGAAAGGAGGGAGCTGGGCATTGAGGCTGCTCACCCTTACCCTCGCCCTGAACCCGCCTGGGCCCCCAGGCCGCACCGTGAAGCTCCAGCAGCGCTACCTGCAGCTCATACCGCCCGCGCAGCCCATGGGGGGAGGAGGAGGAGGCGGCGGCGGCATGGGTGGCGGCAGCATGGGCATGATGATGCCCCTGCCGGTCAGCGGCGGCGGCGGCAGCTACGGCGGCGCCGGGGGTGGCGGCTACGGCGCCGGCGGCTACGGCGGAAGCTACGGCGCCGGCGGAGGAAGCTACGGCGGGGGTGGTGCCAGCTATGGTGGTGGCGGCGGAAGCTACGGCGGAGGCGGAGGCAGCTACGGCGGCAGTTTGGGCGGATTCGGTGGAATGGGCGGCATGGGTGCGCCGTCGCCGGCGGGGCTGCCGCCGCCGCGGCCGCGCACGGCGTCGGAGGCGAGTGGTGGCATGGGGCCGCCGGGATCCGGCGCGCCCTACGTGCAAATGGATTCAGGCGGCGGTGGCGGCGGCGGGCTGGATCCAGGATCCAGGCCGCACAAGCGGCCGCACCTGGATCCAGGCGTGCGGCCGGCGCTGGTGCTGGAGGGGCTGCCGCCCGCACGAGGTGGGTGCACGTGGGTGTGGGCGTGTGGCTGTGACACGCCAGACCCGACCCGACCCGACGCTGCTTTGGATGCTAACGGGTGGTTCGTGCCGGGCTCAACCTCCCATAGTGGTGCCGCTCCCTTCCCTAGCCGCCCCAACCGCCACGCCGCGAACCTGCCTCTTGTTCCTCGCCCGCTTTGGTTTGGTTCGGGCTGGTATTTACAGCCCCCCTCCCCCACACCACCTCCCTTCCCTCCCTCCCCTCGCCTGCTGTGCTATTGTTCCTGGTTGCGCCTTCACTTCTTGATTATTCATGAATGTTATCCCCCTCCATCTCTTTCCCCGCAGTGGCCTTCACGCCGCAGGCGGCGCGCAGCGGCAGCAGCCGCGTCAAGGAGGTGGTTCGCGTCATCCGCCGCGAGCTGCTGGGGCTGGAGGAGTCCATCCCCTGGAACTGCGTCACGCCCGCCTGGAAGAACACACGACCCGCATGGCGCCGAGGGCTGCAGCGCTCCACAGACTCGCCAGCGCCCACGCCGGCGCCGGCAGGCGCAGGCGCCGGCGGAGCCGCCGGAGGCGGCGGGGCGGCGGCTGTGCCGCCGCCCGAGTCGCCGGGCGATGCGGCGTCCGCTGCTGCTGCGGCGGCGCTGTCGGCGCTGGTCGGTGCCACGGCGACGGCCATGTTGGAGCTGCATGAGAGCCTGATGACGGACAAGGGGCAGGGGCTGTTCGCGAGGCGGGGCGCGTGGGAGACGCGGCTCAAGGAGCTTGCGGATGGTGGGTTCGTGTCGGTCGGTTGCGGGTAGCGTGTGGCGGTTTGTGTCATGGCAGGTGAGTGTGCTGTTTACCAAAGCAGCGTACCCCGCTCATGCGCTCACCTCAGCAGCCATAACGTCTGGACTTCTCCGCTGCCGCCGCTTTCGCTGCCGTCGTCTCACTCCCGTCTCACCGCCATCATCTAACGCCTGGAACCCCACCGCCCACCCGCCCGCCCACTCCCCTTTCCCTCAGGCGGCAACAACCACCTGTGCCTGCAGGTGGTCTGGAACGAGATGAACGAGGGCATCAAGTCCTGGATGGCAGCGGGCGGCAATGCCGCGCCGCTGCCGGGACCCGCCGGCCTGCCCAGCTTCAGGTCCATGGACAGCGGCACCGGCGCCGGGCCGGGCGGCGGCGGGCCGGACGGGTCTTTCGCGGTGGGTGGGGGCGCGGTGGTGCGGAGGTGGGTGGGTGGGGCGGTAGTGGAGGTGGTACTGGGGGCGGTGGAGAGATGGGGTTGGGTGCGGTAGCGAAAGAGGGATGACACCATGACGGATTGGCGTGCACGTGCTGCGCCACTGCGCCCTCCGCCCTGACCTGTCGCCATGCTTACATTTGAAACTCCCACACACAATGCTTTTTCACACACAGACGCCGCGCGACTCGTACGGCGGCGCCATGGCCGACCCGACCGACTGCTACACGCACCCGCCGCAGCTCATGCAGCCACCCCCCGGCTCCCTGGGTGGCGGCGGCGGCGGAATGCAGCTGTCCACGCCCTTTGGCGGCGGCGGTACCCCGGGCATGGCGCTCGGCGGCGGCGGCGGCGGTTACGATCCGTACTTCAACATGCCGGGCAGCGCCCGCGCTGGCAGCATGGCGGCGCCGTTGTCGGCGCCGCCAGGCGGCGCACGTGGCGGCGGCGGCATGGGCGGCATGGGCAGCTTGGGACTGGGCGTGATGGGTGTGGGCATGGGCGGCATGGGTGGAATGGGCGGCGGCATGGGGGCGCCCCTGGCGGTGTCGCCGTGGGTGGTGCGCAGCGAGCTGGCGCTGCTGATGAGCGGCCTGGAGTGCGAGGTGGACACCGACTGCGACGAGGGCCCAGACGCCACAGATGTGGATGAGGATGAGGAGGGCGGTGACGGGGACAGCAGCGGTCCGGAGTCCGCCTTTGCGGCGGCGCGCCGGCGGCGGCGGAAGCAGCAGCCACCGGCGCCGCAGGAGGCACTGCCGGCGCTGCCGGCGCCGGCGGCGACGGAGCCGACAGAGCCGGTGGCGGCGGCGGTGCCTGCTGGGGCGGCTGTGCCTGCGGCGGAGGCGCCGGTGCCGGCGCCTTGTCAGGCAGCTGCCCCCGCTGCGGCGGCAGCACCTGAGGCGGCCACGGTGGTGGAAGCTGGAGCTACTGCGGAGCCGGCGGCAACGGCGGCGGCGGTGGCCGCAGCCGCACCCACCACCACCGACGCAGCGCCCGCATCAGCACCAGCGCTGGCGGTTGCCGGTGACGCGACGGCGGCCGAGCCTGCACCAGCAGCAGTGGCGGCGGCGGCGCCAGCCGCGGTGCCGGTGCAGCCCACTGCAGAGCCTCGGGCAGCGGAACCGGCGGCAGCTGCAGCTGCGGTGGCGCCATCGGCGCCAGCGCCCGCCACAGCCGGCGACGCGATGGCTGTTGAGCCGGGGGCAGACGAAGCTGCCGGGGCGGGGCCTGCGACGGCAGGGGCCGCGAGCAATGGAGTCCCGGCCAGCGCTGGCGCGAGCGGGAGTGGCGGCGCGGCGGCGGCGGTGGAGGCGAAGGCGGCGGCGCCGAAGGCGGCGGCAGCGGAGGCGGCGGTGCAGCCAGAGGCGGAGGCGGCGAAGCAGGCGGCGGGTGCTGGTGGAGCTGGTGGTGCTGGGGAGCAGCCGGTGGCGAAGGCCTCAGGGGCTGAGCCCATGGAAGCTGAGCCGCAAGCCGTGGCCGCAAACGCAAACTGACTGACTACGGGTGGCTTTTCCGCTTGTGCCGATTGTATGTTGACTCGTGTTCGCCTACCGACAACTACGGTAATGTAAAGTGCGTTTGGTCCGTTGTGTGCAGTGAGACTCGTGGATTGCGCCGGCACCGGAACGTTGCCACTGTGGCATTGCGTGTCAGCGTGCCTGTACCAGAAACGTGCATAAGGCAAGATCGATACTGACGGCACCGTGATCCGGTGGACGCAGCATCGGCCCTTCAAGCTAGTAAGCTAAGCGTTGTAAAGCTGTTTGGGTTCAGTCGCATGACAAGGGCATGTCGTATAACCAGACCAATGTAGGAGTTTCCCTTAAAAGAGCGAGCGGCACGCCAGTCACCCAGATAGTACATAGGCAAACACTCTATAACAATGGAACAAGCGCAATCGCAGCCCTCCCGCAACCTGCTTGCGCGAGCGGGCAGAATATCGAAGCAGGTGCGCGAACCTGGCGCTGAGGCAGACCAGCTCTTTTGTGACACCGGTGAGTTTGCGTATCCAGATGACACGTAAGTTTCTTGCGGGGGCGCGCCTCGCGCTTAGTCGCTACCAATGGTCTAGTTGCGCGAATTGATTTGCAGACCAGCGCATTCATGCTCCTTTTGTCAGTAATACGGAGCGTTGCTTGCAAATGCTTGCACTTCAGACCTGGTGCACGACCACGGAGACGGGTCCGTTGGTGAAGGTGGCGAGCGAGGCATTCCCGACATGGACGGTAGTCCTGTCTCCCCCTACCCGGCCATCTCACCTGCGGGTCTCGGCGGTTCACGCAACAGCCAACTCTTCCCAGGCATCGATGGTGCGGCGACCTCAGCCGCGCCAGACTGTTGGCCGATTGGGCTTCAGTTCGCGACGTCTCCAACGTCGGGCCCCGCTCCACCCGTGTCACCCGCGGTGCCACCCGCGCCATCGGTCACATTAGCGATGGCAGCTACGGCCAGTGATGCTGGCCTCAGTGCCGCCGGTCGCAGAAGCGCCGGACTCAACACTGGTGGCGGCGGCAGCAGCAGCAGCAGCAGTAGCAGCAGCAGCGGCGCCATCTGCTCACTGCTGTGCCGTATCAACGCCAGCCGCCAGCAGTCTGCAGAGATCGCCGGCACCTCCAACCCCCACCACAACCGCCACCACAACCACCTCAACCACCTCAACCAGCCCTCAACACCAACATCAGCATCGCTGCTGACGCGGTTTGCCGACACACTCCACATGGGCACCTTCACGGCACGCGTCCGGCCGTTGACCGCCGCTGATGCCTTCCTGGTGGTGCACGTGGCGGAGGCGTGGAACCTGCAGCCGGGCAGCAGCTTGCGGGGGCTCACCAAGTGCGACCCGTGAGTGACGGCTGAGTGGTCGGCAATGGCGGTAGCATGCATGAACGGGGTGACGGGCTCGGGCACGCACGCGCGCCTGCTGCGTGGGGGGTGGGAACGGAAGTAACGAATGCGGGCCATGGCGAAGTGCGGCAGAGCGTTT
Organism: Chlamydomonas reinhardtii; assembly: GCF_000002595.2. Lineage (NCBI taxonomy): Eukaryota > Viridiplantae > Chlorophyta > Chlorophyceae > Chlamydomonadales > Chlamydomonadaceae > Chlamydomonas > Chlamydomonas reinhardtii. The sequence goes on along the minus strand of NC_057010.1, from coordinate 914,534 downwards.
ACCGCCGAGCAGCAGTAGAACTTCCTGGCTAGATATCGCCTTACTGATGACGTCATGCTCGCCAACGAACGCATGCAGATACGTGGAGGCTCTGTTTCAGTGGCAGGACGGCGCGGCGCTCGAGGCGGCAGCCGGCGGCAGCAGCAGCAGCAGCAGTAGCAAAGGAAAGCGAGGCGGCGGCGTCCTGAGGCGGCTGCTGCCCAAGTCCCGCCGCGCACTGACAGCAGCGCCCGGCGGTGGCGGCGGCCTGCTGCGGGCGACGCCGGCGCAGGAGACGCGCGTGCTGGACGTGAACCGGCACCCCATGTGGCACGAGCGGTGCGTGGGTGCCGGCCCCGACCCTGGCTGCTGGCTGCTGGGACGTTCCGATCAAACGCCGTGATACCGGTTCTAGCTAATGACACGCGCGTGTGTTTGGTGTGCCTCGCTTTTAAAGAGCACATCAAGCAAGACAAAGACAGTGTACGGTATGCGATGCAGCAACGCGACGGCATACGGGTGTTACCTGAAACTGCCTCGGTGTGCGCTAACCATCTACGGGGCCGACCTGCAGGCTGGTCTTCCCACTGGGTGGCCTGGATGAGGGCGCGCAGCTGGTGATCAAGATCCATGACGAGGACGGCCTCGGCAAGAGCCTGGTTGGGCTGGTGAGGCGGGCAGGCGGGCGGGCGAGGACACGGAGGCCCCTGCGCAGGGGATGATTATTGCTTGTGAGCGCATTCGGGATTCTTGTCGCCACCGAGCGCGGCCTCATTTAGCACTTTGGTTACCGTGCCCAAGAAGCCCATGCCATGTCATGCCTTGATCAGCTTGAGCTCATGTGCCTTGCTCCTCCCCTCTTACTTCACTACCCCTTGCATCCAGGCGGAGCCGCTGCCGCTGGATGCCTTGCTGGCTGGGCTCGACACGCTGGGCCAGGAGCAACCGTTCATGTGCGTGGTCGCCTTTGCCGTGATGTTTCTCAGCGCCGGGACTTTGGCATGACATGAACCCACGCTGCCGTAGCTGCTGTGCCGCCTGTTTCTTGTCGGGGTGGTTGCACCGCCGAGATGACACCACGCGCGACAGCCTCACCTTCCTACTTTACTTACTTGCCCTCACCTTGCTTACTTGCATGATGTGTTGTGTATTCTGCCCACGCGCACAGGCTGCGGCTCAAGGACGCAAAGGGCGCGCCGCGGCCGGGGCAGCTGTCCATCCGCGTGTCCGTGCACGAGCGAGGGGCGTACGCGCAGGTGGGTGGCGCGCGTGTGGTACGTGTGTGCGGCGCGTGTCGTGTCGTTTAGCGGGCTCTCCCGGTCCAACCGCGGGGTGGCGAGGCACTAAGCCACAGCAGCATGACAGATTGGGCCAAAGCGCACTCGGGGTTCTTACTTGCTTGGCGCTTTTGCACCACACCGACTCGCACCCAAGCTAAACACACACACACACACATGCACACATACACCCTCTCTCTCTCTCTCTCTCTCTCTCTCTCTCTCTCTCTCTCTCTCTCTCTCTCTCTCTCTCTCTCTCTCTCTCTCTCTCTCTCTCTCTCTCTCTCTCTCTCTCTCTCTCTCTCTCTCTCTCTCTCTCTCTCTCTCTCTCTCTCTCTCTCTCTCTCTCTCTCTCTCTCTCTCTCTCTCTCTCTCTCTCTCTCTCTCTCTCTCTCTCTCTCTCTCTCTCTCTCTCTCTCTCTCTTTCACACACTTACTTGTTGTGGTCACACACTTACACCACCGACTCACCACCAAACCGCCACCCTCGCTCACGCGCCACCCGCAGGAGACGGCGCTGTCGGAGGCGCTGCAGCGGCCCACCTCCGTGGCGGCGGCGCTGCGCGGCCGGCGGCTGCACGTGGGCGTGAGGCGGCTGGAGGGGCTGACGGGGCTGCACGGCCGCGAGCCCGACCTGCTGCTGCGCTTCAGGTGCGCGTGTCCTTATGAGAGTATGTGGTTTCAGGAAGAAAATGGTAGGGCAAAAGCGGAGAGCATTTGTGGGCTGTGGCGCAAAAGCCGCTCGCATGTCAAGTCTAACGCTGTGGTTTCATTCCTCTGTATACATACACATTGAGCAGACGCTCGCGCACACACACACACACACACACACACACACACGCACATGCACACACACACGCACGCAATCCTACACACCCCAACACGCACACAGGCTGGGCCACGAGGTGGTCTACCAGCCCCTGCAGTGCGTCGGGCTCACGGGCGGCGTGGCACAGCCGCAGCACCTGGACCTCAGCCTGCACGGCGGCGGCGGCGGCGGCGGCGGCGAGCCTGGGGCGGCGGCGGCGGCGAAGGCCCAGTCGCCGCCGCGCATGCTGGCCACGGCGGAAATCGACATGGATGCGGCGCTCCGGGGACCGCTTGGGCGACTGGCTCTGAACAAGAAGGTGAGACACGCACGGCGGGGTGCGAACCAATGCAGCTCAGCACAGCAGGCGTTGAAAGGATCGCTGTAATACATGTATGGCCGCGGCAGCGCGCAAACTAAGCATCTGGCGTCTGCCCGCGCGCCATCGCAGTTTGGAGATGTGCAAGTGGCGTTGCTGCTGCACAAAAAGTCAGGTGGAGGGTCCCTGCATGCCGCCCCAGCGGCGGCGGCGGCGGCGGCAGCCGCAGCGGTGGCGGCGGAGGAGAGCGGTGCCAGTGGTGCCGTTGCTGCGGGGGCAGGCGGGGGCCCTGCAAGCAGTCTGGGCAGCAGGAACCTCCGCCGCGGCGCAACGCGACCTGTGTACGAGAGGCGGTACGAGGTGATTGCGAAGACGCAGGTGCCGCTGTGGGACGTGCCCGTGCGAATGGAGGCGCCTGCGGCTGCGGCTGCGGCTGCCGCTGCAGGGGCGGCCGCAGCGGCGGCGGCGGCGGCCGCAGCAGACGCGCTGCCTACTACGCCAGCAGGCAGCGCAGCTGCAGCAAGCCCTGCCGCCGGCAGTGGGCTCCGTGACGTGGCGCGAAGCGTCATGCGTCGGTGAGTGCCAGCTGTGTCCTGCACGTGTGCTTCTCGTCCCCACGCATGCATGCTTGTGATGAATGTTGGGTCGGGGGTTGGGTGGAGGGTTGGGGGTATGTGGCTGCACGTGCGACAAGCGGAACGCAGCAAGAGCCCGAGGGGAGTGTTAACTTACCCACCTACCTCTCTTTGTTTGATGCCTTGTGCTGCTCGCTAGGCTGCTGTCGGGGGGCTTCGAGCCGGCACCGGGCAGCGCCGCCAGCAGCGGTGGTGACAAGCAGGCGCAGACGTCGGCTCAGCAGCGACCGCTCGACTCTGTCGGTGCCGACTGGGCTGTCACGCTGGTGCGAGGCGCATTCCTGGCGCTGGCCCTCACACAGCTGCTCACCTCCCTCGGCCTGCTCGGCCACGGCCTTGCAAAATTTGTGGGCAGCATCGCAGCGCTCGCTCTGGCTGCGGGACTGGTGTCCCTGGCGGCGGCGTCAGCCGCCGCCCTGCAGCCAGCAGCGAAGCTGCGGGCTGCACCGCCGCCGCCGCCGCCGGCGAAGCTGCCGGTGGCACCTGCTACAGCCGGCGCCGGCGGCGCTGTGGGCGCAGCGGAGCTGCCGCCGCTGCGGCAGGGCCGGCGCTACAGCCGCCGAATGGAGGTGATGGATGATGCGCCGGAGAAGATGCGGCGCCTGGCGGCGGTGGCAGACGGCCCGCAGACGGTGGTGGTGGAGCTGGTGATGGAGATGGTGACGCCGCCGCCGCCACCGCCGCAGCTGGCAGCGGTGGTGCAGCCGGGACAGGAGACCGCACAGGCTCCGGTGGGTAGAGGCTGCTGCACCCGTTTGGAACAGTGGCGATAACGTTGCTGCCTACCGCAATATGCTTTCCGCGCGATCCGCGATTGTTCCTGCAGCTTACTCGGGTTTTGTTATGAAACTTGGGACCGACATTTAAACCTCTGCTGGCATCCGTGTGCGGTGCTGAGATCTGGCTGTGAATGGGCTTCGCTCACATCCCTCGTACCTTGCATGCCTGACACACACCTCGCGTGTTGGAACGCAGGAGCCGCTGCCAGTGGACTTCGAGGCGCCTGACGTGGACGTGCCCGCGGCGCCGCTGCCCGCCGACATCACGGACGGCGCCGCCGGCGTGTCCGTGTGTAGCATGATGGTGGGCTGCGGCCCCCACGCGCTCTTCAAGCACTTGTTCTGGCGCGGGTCGGGCCTGTCGGCTCGTGTGTCCGCGGCACAGGTGCGTGTGTTGCCTGCGCATGCGCCTACACGTGGCCGTGCGCACCTGCACGTGCGCATCTCGTTGCAGTGGCTCCCCGCACACTGCGACCCACAATTGACCCATCTATGCCTTGACTGTGCCGCGCATGACCCCCACATCACTTCCCAGCCACCCTGACCACCCTCAACCACCACAACCACCACCAACCACCCCAACCACCGCCAACCACCCCAACCACCGCCAACCATCCCAACCACCGCCAACCACCCCAACCACCGCCAACCGCCCCAACCACCCCACGGCCGCCCCATCCACGCCACCGCCTGCCACGCACACAGGGTGTGACGGACCTGTCGGTGCTGACTCCCTGGACCGCCGCCGCCGTGCCGCCGGCGCTCATGTGGTGCGAGGTGACCTACAAGACGCCTGGCAAGTTCGGGCTGCGGCCCAGCGCAGCCACCCAGAAGCAGGAGGTGCGTGTGGGGATGCCAGTGTGGAAGCAGCGCACCAGTGTGTGCAGTGCGGGCGAGTGAGGATGCTACACGCAGAAGCGCTGTGTATGCGCGTTCTGCTGCGTTGCTGTCTGCTGTACGCACCTGCGGCCGGCAGCCCTGCTCTGTCTCGTTGGCCCAACACCTCGTTCCGCGCTTTCGACACAACACACACAGGTGATGGCGAAGTGCGACGGGGGCTTTGTGGTGAGCAACTCCATCCTGCCCGCCGTCACCAATGGCCTTGTGGCGATCTGCGTCAAGGTGGGGCCTGGGGCCCAGGGGCGGTGACCTGCTGGCAGACTGGGCGTGATAGGGGCCTACGTACGCACCTGCATGTACACACACACACACATATACGGTAACATCGACACACGCACACACACACAGGTGGTGGGACGTCACGCCGGCGCTGGCCGCACGCACCTCACCGCCACACTGACGGTGAGCTGGTGGTGGTGGTGGTCGTGATGGCGGTGGTGGCGAGGCGCGTTGGCGCGTGTCAAACCCTCGCTCTGAGTCCACGTGCCTGCAGCCAGCAGTCACCGCACCCGGTTGATGCCGCGGTGCTGCCTGGCGCCCGGGCTATGCTCCCAGCAGTACTTTCACAGTGCCTTCGCAATGCCTGCTATGTACCCAGTAGTGCTTTCACATTGCCTGCTCTGGATCGCCGCGGCCGAACCGCCGTGAACTTAAGACTTTTGATCCATACTCATCACAGGTCCAGCAGCCCACGCCCAAGCGCAGTTGGCTGCACGGCATCATCGAAAGCGCCGCGCCGGACGCCACCCGGGGGTGAGCTAGCGTCTCGCCTGTATGTGTGCATGTGTGTGCATGCGCGCGTGCGTGCGTGTGTGTGTATGTGCGTGCGTGCGTGCGTGTCCGTCTGGCTTGCCTTGTTCCTCGACCCCGCGTTGCACCCGCCCGCTGATTTGTACCCAAACTTGGACCCGGCAGTGAACCACAGCAGCCCTATCGACACCTGGCTGCAAACTAACTGTGCCTCATGTGTCTGTATGTCCCCGCCCTCGACAGGTATTATGAGGAGCTGCGCAAGCAGATGCAGGCGCTGGGCCTCAATGTTCAGTCGCCCTAGGCGCAATGACAACAATAATGAGGCAGGACGCATGTGGGTGCAAGCAGGTGTCATCTGGATGGGGTATGGCTTGGAGGCCTGCATGTCGGCCCAGCTAGAGCTTCGCGCGCGCGATGTGTATGGTGTGCGTCAGTGATCCATATCCGAATGCGCGAGTCCTGGACTCCTGGTAGATGGTAGGCGGGGCCGGGGGGATACATGGTAATGCTATTAGGTAGTGAAGAGCTGTACGGCGCAATCCGTGCAAGTGCGCAAAGCGGCCTCTCACGGTCGTGTGACCCATGAGACGTGATTATGACGGCGCGTGTACCGGCGATGTCTGTGTGCGTTATGCCTGGCAGGCTAACAGACGTGCACAGCCCTCAAGGGATAAAAGGGCAAGGTGTATGCACATGTCTGTGTTCGTGTGTGGTCAGGTGTGCGATTGAGCAACGGCTTCCAGTGCTGCTTCACAGTTTGAGTGCTCGGGTGAAGGTGTTGCATGCTGGGTGATGGATGGGTAGTGACCATGACTGGCGACGTAACTGAAGACTGGAACGTGTTAGGTAGGAGTGCTTAATTGGGGGGCAGGGCCTGCTAGATAGTCCCAGGCGCGGAATAGGTTGCAGGCGGTGCAGGCATCACGCCCCAGGAGCTCAGGAATAATGCGACCGGCAAGAGAAATGACTTTTGGCTTCTACAGTGAGGGGCCTTGTGTGTGCACACCTTGCGTGGCGGCAGGGGTGTTGCGTGGTGAGTACGGTTGGGATGACAACCGAACGCTTCGTTGCCACGCCCTCAAGGGCCGAGGTAAAGGCCGACTGGCCGAGGCCGTGCTGTCCGACCACTAGCCTCTTTTATGACCTCTCAATAGAGTTCATCGGGATGCCAGTCACGAGGGGCCCGCCAGTGGCTTGTCACCCCGGCGGTCGCTCCATGCCGTCCATGACGCGTCCCTACGCCGTGCGCATGCCACTCCTTGCAGGCCAGGGAGTATCACAACGTATCTGGAGGGGATAGACTGAGAGTGGCATCACGCAAAGACCATCGACTGCTCCCAGGGTACGGCAGGGCCTGCCTCCCGTGGCCAGGCCGCCTGTGCTGCCGCAGTGCTGCCGTGAGTGCCGCCCCTTCACGAAATGTCAACCCAGTTGCTCCCATGGGCATTCTGGCCATCTCCACGGCCATCAAGTAGAGAAAGAGCATATACTATTCTCGGGCTGCTGAGACATTGAAATCAACCGCGCGACTGCCGATCGCGCCGAACCGGTGCAAGAGAGCCAGCTTGTCAAACCCCTGCCAGAGCATTGTTGTACATACATATTTAAATGCATACCCATATAACATTCTGAGAGCATGAATTAGAGGCGCGACGTGATGGCAGGTTCCAAGAAGAAAAAGTCTGAGCCTTCGGGCCCAGACCTGTACGCGGAGCTTAGCGTAGCTAAGAATGCGTCTACTGAAGAAATTAAAAAGGCGTATCGTCGACTAGCGCTTCAGGTAGGGAGAAGTCGAACGAGACTGCCCAGACACACGTGAAAAGTTTCAGCAGGCTGTCGTGAGCTTATGTGTATTTGCAACATGTTCTGGGAGAAGGTGATGGCTGTATCAGCCGACATGCGCGAAACCTTCGCGTGCCCTGCTTGCAAACGCCAGCCCACAACACCCTGCCCTTCCCTTGTCCGCAGTGCCACCCGGATAAGAACCCCGGCGATGCAGCAGCTCACGAGCGGTTCCAGAAGATAAGCGTTGCTTACAGCGTGCTTAGTGACGATGGCAAGCGCCGCTACTACGACCAGACTGGCACAACCGAAGGCCTGGACATCAGCCCGGATGAGTTCATGGACATGTTCCAGTCGTTGCTGCTGGAGATCGTCGGCGGGGCTGACATGATTCGGGTGAGACGTGCCGATAGTGACTGCAATACTGCAGAGTCGGGGCTAGGATTTGCGATGGAGATACTGGCCAGGCGCGGAGACCAGCGCCGGGGCACCTGCCTGGCGCTTGGCGCGGAGCCCCACCGCCACGCGGCGTGCGGCCGTGCGGGTTTTGGGAACGGGTTGGAACGCATCAACTCACCCTAGTGCACGCACGATGTTGCTGACGGTACAGGACATGCTGTCGTGCTTCACGCCTCGGGAGCTGGCACGGCTGCCGCCCTTCCCCTTCCCCAAGGAGCTGTTCCCGCCAGGTGCAGGCCAGCGCGTGTGCGGCTAGGAGCGGAGGTACCATGTGTGCATGCCGTGCTAGTAGTCGGGTGCGACTTGCTTGGTGACCTCGAAGCTCTGACAGGGTTTGGGATGATGCCTTGACTGTATCTGGCCGCAGGCACCTTTCCGGAGGGGCTTCGCTTCAGCAGCAAGGGGCTGAAGGGCATGCCGCCGCAGGTGCGTGCGGGCATGTGTGTGTGTGTGTGTGTGTGTGTGTGTGTGTGTGTGTGTGTGTACATATGCGTACATGGGTGCGCGCATGCGTACGGGTTCCTGTAGTGACTACCGCTGCATTCACCAGGGGCACAGGCAGCGCCCAGCCACCAGCCACATGTGGCGTCCGACCTGCCGGCGCCGGGGCTGCATCACTGCCACCGCCCTACAGACCCACTCACTCTGCGGTACCTCTCTCTGAAACAAACAAATACATACGTGCCCTGCGCTCACACCAAACACACATACACATACACACACTCTCTTTCTTTCATTCCATGCGGCCGGCACGCACGCCGCAGGTGGAGGAGATGATACAGAGCGGCGACCTGCACGCCGTGTTCGGCGCCATGGGCGGCTCGCCGGCTGCGCAGGGAGCGGCGGGCGGCCACGGCGGTGGCCGGCACCGCGCCGGCGGCAGCCGCGGCGCAGCCAGTGGCGCTGACGCTGCAGCCGGGGCGCGGCAGGGCCTGTTTGGCGCTGGCGGTGGCGGTGGAGCCGGCGGCGGCGGTGGCGGCGGCGGGGGAGGCGGTCGGCGGGCGGGGCGCGGCGGGCGCAGCGGCGGTGCCGCCGCCGCCGCCTTTGGGCCGTTCGGTGGCATGGGCGGCATGGGTGGCATGGGCATGGACGGGTTGGATCTGGATCTGGACGACCTGGCGGCGCTGGCGGCCTTTGGAGATCTGGGCGACCTCGGGAACCTGAAGGGCCTCGATCTGGAGGCGCTGTTGGGTGCGGCCATGGGCGGCCCTTCGGCTGCAGGTCGCGGCCGGGGCCGGGGCCGGGCGCGGCCTTTCGGCATCCCTGGCGGCGGTGGTGGCGACCGTGATGGCGACAGCACATACGAGGACGAGGACGAGGAGGGGGAGGAGGAGGGGGAAGCGGGGGAGTCCGGCAGCGACAGCGGCAGCGACTGGACTGACGTGTCGGAGGAGGAGCTGGAGGAGCTGTGGGGACTCCAGGGGCCGGGGGGGCAGCAGCAGGGGCCGGGGGGGCAGCACCAGGGGCCGGGCCAGGGCCAGGGCCAGGAGGCAGCAGGCGTGGCGCAGGAGCTGGAGCAGGTGCAGGAGCTGGAGCAGCACCGCCCGGTGAGGGGCGGCGGGGTGCAGGCCAGGCCGGACGCCGCCTCGGGGCGCGGCGCCGCGGCGGGCGGCGGCAGCAGCGGCGGCCTGAAGAGCGGCAGCGGCAGCGGCAGCGGCGCCAGCAGCAGCAGCAGCAGTGGCCGCAGTGGTGGGGGCGGCAGCAGCAGCGCAGCGGGGCAGCCCCAGCTTGGGGCGAACGCCGTCACCCGCAGCGCCAACCCCAACTCCGGCACCGGCACCGGGCGCAGCTCCGCCAACGGCAGCGCCGCAGGCGCTTCCACCGCCAGCAATGGGGCTGCCGGCGCTGCCAGCATCGCCGCCGGCACCGCCGCCGGCACCGCTCTGCCGCCGCCGCTTGTGAAGGAGTGGATTGCGGCGGCGCGCGGCGGCGACGTGGGGGCGCTGTGTGGGATGCTGGCGGCGAGCCCGGGGCTGCTGGGTGCGCGCTGCCGCGGCATGGGGCACACGGCGCTGCACTGGGCGGCGGCCAAGGGCGAGGTGGAGGGCGTGGAGTGGCTGCTGCGACAGGGTGAGGGGTGGGGGGGGGGGGTTTGCAAAGATGGTTGGGAACGCGGTACAGGATGCACTGGTGACTGCAGGGGGGGGCCAGGTAGCGGGAAGGCGGGAGGAAACAGCCCGGTGACAGCCCGGCAGCAGCCCGGCAGGGCTCGGCAGGAAGGCGGCCCGGGCGTTTGAGGTTTGGAGCACTTGGCAGGGACGGAGCAGCAGTGGCTGGATGAAGCCGCCAGCGCTTTGGAGAAGCCAAAGCGTCCCAGCGCACACTCTGACCGGCTTCACGCTGTCCCGACCTATGCCGCTGGCATGTGCGTGCTGCGCGCAGGCCTGGACGTGAACGTGCGCAACGGCGACGGCGCCACGCCGCTGCATGCGGCGGCACGCAACGGCCGCATGGAGGTGCGGGGGAGGTGGGGAGCGGCTTGGGGGTTGGGTGGGTTACATTCATGATTATCGAGGGGGGGGGATGTGCCAGAGCCCAGCGATAAAGTGCCACGGGGATGGAGTGGAGTGGGGTCGCTGCATGGCAGCATCAGTGCTGTTGCTGGTTCACAGATTGGCATTCAACGGCAGGTTCCCATGGTGGGGCTCACACGACTTTCAGCTCACCTTCTTGGTCTTGACCCCCCCCTGCTGATGGGCACAGGCGGTGGAGGCGCTGCTGGCGTGGAAGCCGGCGGCGGCCGAGGCCCCGGCGTCGCGATCGACGGCGGGAGCGGCAGCAGCACCTGCCGATTGCAGCGGCAGGGACGCAGGCTGTGGCGTTGGCAGTGGCAGTGGCAGTGGCGGCGGCGGTGGCGGGGGCAGTGGCGGGGGCGGCACGTGTGACGTGGGTGCGGTGGATGCGGAGGGGCGCACCGCACTGGACCTGGCGCGGGAGTTCAAGCACGCACAGGTGAGCGAGGTGTGGGGCGAGGTGCGGGGGCGGGTGGGAGTGGGGTGAGGGGTGGGGTGGAGGTGGGATGGGAGGGGGGGAGGCGGGGCGCCGGGGCTGGCGCGAGACGATGTGGGTTGTGGGTTTGCGCAGAGGGCACATGGGGCAGTTTATGAGTCAAAGGCCTGGGTGGGAAAGCAATACGTGCAGGACAATGAAGAACAATGTGTGTGTGTATGTGTGTGTGTGTGTGTGTGTGCATACTGATAACCCCGCAGGTGGCGGACCGTCTGCAGCGGGCGATGATGACCCCAGCGGCCGCAGCGGCACCTGCGGCACCAGCACACCCTGATCAGGGCAGTGCCGCCGCCACCACTGCCGCCACCTCCGCCCCAACAGCAGAAGCAACGGCGCCGCCCACAGCGGCATCTGCAGCGGCGCACGCGCCTGTCACAGCGCCCGAGCCCCCACGTGGTGCGCCCACAGCGGCCGCGCCCGTTGCCGCGGCGGCTGGCGCGGCGGCGGCGGCGGCGGCGCCGCCGCCGCTGTCGAGCGCCTCGCCAGCACGGGCGTCAGAGCCCGGGGAAACAGGGCGCAGCGGCAGTAGCAGCAGCAGTGACCGCAAGGGATGCGCCCCGACTCCTCCTGCTGCTGCAGCTGCTACTGCCGAAGGTGCACCTGCCGTTGCGGCCACACAGTCCGACGTGGCGGCAGTAGCACACCCAAAGGCTACAGCTACAGCTGAGGCTGCGGCTACAGCTACAGCTCATACAGCGGGCCCGCAGCCCGGCACCAGCACCCACACCGACAGCGCTAGTGCGGCGCCCGCCTGCGCCCCCAACCCCACCCCCGCACAGCCGCCTCCTGCAGCCACCGCTCCCCAGCCCACATACACGGCACCACCAGCGCAACAGGCGCCACCACCACAGCAGCGGCCGTCATCGCAGCCTAAGCAAGCCCAGCCGCATGCGGCTCCTGCGTCTGCGGCTGCGGCTGCGCCTGCGGCGGCGGGCTCGGACGGCAAGCGGCCGCTGACGGCGGCGGAGAAGGCGGCGCGGCGGGCGGCGCTGGTGGCAGCGGATGAGGCGGCGGACAGGGAGGAGGAGCGTCTGGAGGCGGAGCGGTGAGGAGGAGTGGCGGGCGTGCGATTATCGTATCATACAATTACCGTATCGCATCATGAGCGTAGCATGCAGCTGAGACGCATGTGTGGAAGTGGTGTTCAACAAGCGCCGATCGGGCTTGAGCCTTGGGTGCTTCCTGCGTGTGACAATGCTGTCAATCCACTGCTGGCCCACTGCTGCTGTTGCTGCTGTGGCTGTGCGCGGCTGTGCAGGGTAAGCTTAGCATGCGGCTTGCGACATGGTTTAAAAGCTGTGTAGGATTCGTGACCTCGGCTGTGTTGCCTGCTCCGTGTGACAACCCTGTCAATCCACCGCTGGACCGCTGCTGCTGCTGCTGCTGCTGCTGCTGCTGCTGCTGCTGCTGCTGCTGCTGCTGCTGCTGCTGCTGCTGCTGCTGCTGCTGCTGCTGCTGCTGCTGCTGCTGCTGCTGCTGCTGCTGCTGCTGCTGCTGCTGCTGCTGCTGCTGCTGCTGCTGCTGCTGCTGCTGCTGCTGCTGCTGCTGCTCCTGTGGCGGTGCGCGGCTGTGCAGGGCGGTGGCGGCTGAGGCTCGGGCGGTGGCTGCGGGCGCTGCGGGTCGCGATCAGGGCCGCGCCTGGCTGGCTGCGGCGCAGGCCGGCGACCTGGCGGGGCTGCGGCGCCTGCTGGCGGCCAACCCGCGACTGCTGCTGTACCAGGTGCGTGGGTGGGTGGGTGGGTGGGGGTGGGTGGGTGGGTGGGTGGGTGGGCGGGTGGGTGGGTGGGTGGGTGGGTGGGTGGGTGGGTGTAACAAGACAACAAGAGATGCAGGAGGAGGCAGATAGGCGGAAGCCGCTGCACCGGCGGGAGGTGGGGGCGGGGGAGGCGGGCGGTTGACACGGCGGCTGCGCGGCACCACACATCTGGAGGAAGGGGCGCTGGGGCACTGCCTGCACCGCATGGCGCGCCCCCCGCCGCCCTTCTGGCCAGCCCCGCGTCGTGCCAGTTGCCGCGGTGCCTTCGGGCACCCGCGTGCGCACCCACGCATGCTCCTGCCTTTCCACTTCATACTTATGATCTTTCACGACGTTCTTCACATGAACGGCTTACCCACACACACACACACACACACACACACACACACGCACACCTGGGCGGGCTTCGTTTTGTTGTTTGTTTTACACATACACACCTGCCTCCCACGCCCCCCGTCCCCCCACAGGGCCAGGGCACCAGCCTGTCCTTCACCGCCCACAGCGCCCTGCACTGGGCCGTGGCCAAGGGGCACCTGCACGTGGCCCGGTGGCTGCTGGAGCAGGTGCGTGGCTGCGTGTGTGTGTGTGTGTGTGTGTGTGTGTGTGTGCGCGCCCTTCTCACTCCCCCGCTCCCTCCCACTCCCTCACTCTCGCTTAGTCTCTCACTCACTCCCCCTCTCCACCCACCTTACTCTCCACCCTCACTGTCTCCCCCTCCCACCACTTCCCCGCCCACCTGCTCCACACCTCCCCACATCTCCCCACTCCTCCCCACATCTCCCCACTCCTCCCCACCTGCACTTCGTATAATCATCATGAATGGAACTCCCCGCCCACCTGCTCCCCACACCACCTCCCCACCCGCACAGGGCGCTGACCCGGACGCCCTCAACGCCAGTGACGCCGCGCCGCTGCACACCGCCGCGGGGCAGGGCGCTGCAGACTGCGCCAGGCTGCTGGTGCTGGAGGCGGGGGCGCGCATGGGGGTGAGGCGCACAGGGGGGGAACGTGGGGCGGTTAGCGTGGGTGTGTGGAATGACACCACGCCCAAGGAAAGCGGGACCCGCTATCAGGAAGCAGCCTTCAAGGGGAGTGCGGGAGGGGCCTGGTTGGCATCTGTCGGGTCTGTGGCCTATGGGGTTTGGCTGTGGCTGTAGCCATGCCTAAGACAGCTCCATCTAAATCTCAGCAGGGGCTAAAAGTGGAAGGGAGAGCTAAGACGCGATTTAAGGCTGTGACGGAGTACCTTGGTGACTCACTGAAGCGCTTCTGTGTGTGTGCGCGCACGTGCGTGTGTGTGTGTGTGTGTGTGTGTGTGTGTGTGTGTGTGCGTGTGTGTGTGTGTGTGTGTGTGTGTGCGCGCGCGCACGTGTGTGTTTATGTCAACCTACACAGGTGCAAGACGGGCTGGGCGACACGCCACGCGACATCCTGCTGCGCCGCGACGCGCAGCAGCTGCCCACCGGCAGTAGCAGTAGCAGTGGCAGTAGCAGTAGCACCCATGGGGGGCTGCAGCTGGCGAATGATCTCGAGCTGCTGGCGCGGGTGGCGGCGATG